>NW_010296252.1:0-17815 GCF_000700745.2 Antrostomus carolinensis | reverse complement strand
GAATGTAAAAAAATTAATTCACTTTCTAACTTGGAAAAAGAAAAAAAAAAAAAAAAAAAAAGATGGTAAAATGAAGGAGGAGAGAGGAGAGGAGAGGAGAGGAGAGGAGAGGAGAGGAGAGGAGGAGTAATTTTCCTTAGCCTTTTCCTTAGCCGTTGCTTTCCTTAGCAACGCTCTGAATTCCAATACAGAACAGTCGGAGCAGTACCAGCTCCCCAGGGCTTGCACGCAGTGAAGGTGTGGAATACTGACACAGTCTCATAACCTCAGAATTTTGTTCTGCAGTTTGAAGCTCCCTTACCAAGTTCTCCATGACTGAAAGGTTTTGTGTTTTTTCTTTGCTTATTAAACCCTCCTTATTCAGGAGAAGTATATGTTTCTGACTCACCAGTTGGAGTCAATAGAGTTTAAGCACAAACTTCACCATAATCTCATTGCTTCCTAAGAAACAGGTCTTGAAATCAGGACGATACAAGACTTGTCCTATATTGTCAGTTCTTTTGAGAAGGAAAGGTATGTTTGTTCTGTATTTACAAAGCTCATAGCACACGCTGGACCTCCAATCCCTCGGGTATGCAACAGTGAAGCTTTATAATCATAAGGAACAGTTCCACATGTCTATTGACCATGTCATATAGCGTACTGTCTTATTTTATTCTGACTACCACATACAGTATTTACTACAATCATGAATGGTTTAATCCACTCTGTTGTGTTGTTCATATCTTGTTTGGCCCTGCCACATTCCTACTGGCACTATTGCCACTTTGTGGTTCTTTGGGTTAAGGACATGATTTTCTTCTTTAGCTGGAAATTGATGTCAGCATTACTCGCATTGCACGTGCTTAATACTGTAATCCTAGTAAGTCATTGCTGTATCTTACACATGTCAAGGGTAAGGAAAAAAAAAAGAAAAAGTTTAAAAACCACGACTGAGAGAGACAGGAAAAAATCACATCACAATCTCCCATTGTAAGATGGGAAGAAAATAAGCACAGCCTATTTGTGCCTAAAGAATGTCCTATCAGTCCTTAGTGATTTTCTATTCACAGCAGGTACCACGCATTATACATCCAGTTTGAAGCATCTGTCGATACCTCGGGCTGCAACAAAGCGGCTGCAGTTTATTGGTGAGCCCTGGCTGGGAGGGTTCTCTAGGGAAACTTGGATATTACAGGCTCGTGTTAAAAATGCTACTTGAACAAATACATTTTTGCCTGGCTGCAATATTAAAAAGTGGTGCCTGACCAGTAATTAAAGAAGCTGGCAGATGCCACAGAATGTGTTGGGCTAGTTCATGTACGTAGATGTCACTACAGAAAGTGACCTCATAAACCAAATGGGAAACAAAGCACTAGTGCAACAAATTAACCTTTATGGGTTAAGCAGTCTGTGAGCAATGAACCAGGATAGGATGTTTGTGTGTTGTTTTGGGTTTTGGTGGTTTGTTGGCTTGTTTTGTTTTGTTTTGTTTTTTAATTAAGTCACAAAAAGATCTTAATACTTTGGACAAACAGGATGAACACGCATGCCATTAGGGTTTCTGACCCTCTGTTGCTCCAAGGCCATGGTATATCAGCCATTTTCCTCATTGCTACATTTGAGGACTGTGCACTCTTAATGTAAAACAGTTTATTGTGCTTGGTGCTGCACAAACACAGTGTTACTAGTTGGTGCCTGTCAGCATTTTAATCAGATGCCACATTATGCAAAAAATGCTGATAACGCAGACTACCAGCCCTGCCTTTGCACAGCACACCTGCCAGGACATTCCCTGTTTAGTTAGGGTGTGCTCCGAGAATGCCTCCTGGATTTAGGGGGAAAATAAATAAATAAATGCATATTTTTTAAAAGAAAAAAAAAAAAAGCCAAACAAAACAACAGTGTAAAAGGATACTATCACTACATCTTGACAGGCAGCCAACCTTCCATAATGGATGGATGAATTATGGACAACCAGAGTGATCTTTAGTACTGCAACTAGGATGAGCTGGATAATTTGGAGTAGGATATGAAGGAAATTCTGTTTTCCTAGAGATAAATCCAGGATCTGGCATCTCAAAGAGTGCAGATGAATACTTGTCACAATTTTAAGCTGGAAAGTTTGCAAGCGTTTCTGTATATATACTAATATTATTCTTTTGAAACTTTGCTAAACTATTTGCCTTCCACATCCTTCAGCTGTTAATTCTTTAGGTTAATTACAGACCGTATCTATGAATATTCTGTAAACAGTCATATGAAATAAATAAGAAGTCTGATGTAAATCATTCCTAGGTGTTTTTTGAGGAGACAGACTTTTGAACCAATATATCATTACCGTCCCTCTTGTCAGCTCTTCTTAGTTCATGCATTATTTACCTGCTAAACTATGGTGACAGCAGTGGAGCAATAACGCTCTGTTTTGAACCTCCAGCTGCCATCTATGCAAAATAGGTTGAATGCCAAAGAGTTATGAAATATTTATGGTATTTTTTTTTTTTTTTTTTTTTTTGTAACTGACTACAGCCTAATGTGCAGGTGACTTTAAAGGCTCAGTATTTTGGTCATTCGTTTACCTCTTCCACTCAAAATATCAAAAAGTGTGAAAAGTCACATTATTTTCCTGGTAGTATCTCTCGATATAGGGGTTAGTCTTTAATTTATGGATTCATTTAATGTAATTTATTCTTGTTATACATTTAATTTAACTAGTCTTTATTGATTTCTCTGAACAAGTCAGCCTTTGGTTTTTAGACAAAAAAGACATAACTCTTTTGTGTAACCTGACAACTGGATACCAGATTCAAAAAATTCTGAGATGCACAGATTTCATCATGATGAGTAGGAACTTTATCGGTTTTACTATTTACCTTGTCAGTCATGTCTTATGGCATATTAAGCAATCAAAACCTGACTTCCCTCTGACTGTTGTTAGCCATCATTCTCATTTTCTCCTCAAACATGTTCAGGCTTTGTCCCTGGTAAGATGTTTCTATGTGGAATTCATTGTGCCACAGAGAGCTTCAGTGAAATGGCAGAGGATGACATATGTCTTTGAGGTTGCATATGTGTATATGCTTGTACCATGAAAGCAGCTTTATTTTTGAGCATATCCCCCTTACCCTGAAATAAATATTTTAAATATTTCACATAATATTTTGCAAGTGTTTTCTCCATATGAATGAAAAATTTAAATGCAACTTTTAGTTACAATGAAAATGTAGATGATGACACACTTTACCTTACCCCGTTCCCAGTGAAAGCAATCCAGTAGATTCAAACAAAAGGCTTCTTTGTAACAGAGTAATCCACAGCCTACATTTAGTCTTCATTGTTTCCTAAATCTTGGAAACAATAGTACTATGGACTTGTAATGTACTCGTGCTTCTTTCTTATATTAAACTGCAAAAACTTTGAGCAGGCACCATGCTCAATTCTGAATTGAGTAAAGTGTTTTGAGTACATTGCTAGAATTATTATAGTAAAGTTTTAATCTCCTGGGGAAGTCACACAATTCCCTATTTGAACATAGGCATAATAGAGTAAAATGTAAAAGAAAAACACATCTCACATAAAGTGAGTTTAAATTTATAAATGCATTACCTGATTTTTATAGAAACACTGAAAGATACATTTTAGTATTTCATAAGCAGAAAAGGATCACATAATTACCAGTTACTACCAATCTCAGTGTCAAAAGTGTCAGACATTTATTGAAACACTCTGATTTCATTTAGCCCCAAATGTCCTATTTTAAACTGTCATAAAAAAAAATTCCCAAGTCGCTCTCACAAAGCATTGGTACAAAATACTCTTAAAGGAGCTGTCAAGGTTTAAGAATGTCAAACACAAGCCTACAAAGAAATATTCTGCTTGGAGACACTTTGTAAACTATACCTGCCTTGTTTTCTCTAAGCTAATGACATTTTTTAAAGAAATGTAATGGTCAATGACCAGATAAGAATGTATTATACTATATTCACTTAAATTGCTTAAATTCATTACACTGCGAATAGTCTCACTCTTAGGCTCTTTCTTGCTCCTCCAAGAAACTAATTTTCTACAATTCTTTCACTGACAACTTTCAGTATTTACTAATTTTATGTCTGGGGCAAAAGTCAATTATTTATTTCCCAATAAATACCATCAGAAATACAGAAATTAAATAAATAGACCTTAATTATTCTAGATTTGATTTCAATCAATAAAATGACTGTAGGTATCTATAGAAATATAGTGCTGCACAGCCAACATTCACATACCAGTTAGCATGCACCAGAAAATAAAACCCATCTCTGCAACAACCACACTGCATCTTCATTTATATCAGTAATCGTTTCAGAAAAATGCATGAGGCAGAAGTCTGATAACAAATTCACACAGGAAGTTTAAACATTGAGCAGTAAAAGGCTATTGAGTCCATTTAAACTCACTGAGTTAAATCCCCTGTGTATAACCTACTATGGCTTATTGATTTCACTTAGGAGTTTATACAGTCTGGCATTCACTGAAGACAATAGAGTTGAACCATTTGGTGGTATCTGCAGATTTTGCCCTGCATGGGTAAAAATAACAGACAGACTTCACCTCCTTAGATTCTGCACTGTTGAAACAATCAGCTTCTTTGGACTCCATTGATTTACACTGGTGGACCTAAAATCACAATCAGATTTACATTGCCTTGCAAAAAATATGGCTGCTCAAAAAGCGAGTATTTTCAAGAAGGCATTGGAAAGAAAATGTGAAAAAAACTGGAGAAAAGTTGGATCTTTTGACCTTTTGCAGCCCCCAGAGCAAGCCTTGCCATCCCCAAATCACATACTTCACAAAATCTCCTTTCTAGCTGCCTGAACATAACAAAGACCAGAAGCACTCCAACATAACTCCTTCCACTGTTTCGGTTTTGTGCCTTAAGCTCCTTTGACAAGATGTGGTGAGGTGCAACCCCCAGAGAGGAAGGACAGTGCTCCTTCTCTTTTGGATCGCCTGAGCAGGCTCAAGGGGAGAGATGCTCAAAGTGAGCACTGTTCAATGGCACACCACCAAGTGAAGCAGGCAACAGAGAAACAGCATTAAACAGTGGTCACAAAAGCTCCAGATAAGGTTGAGGAGCAAGAAGCAGCATGTGTCTGAGACACAAGAAACTTCTTAGGAACCAGAAAAGACTAACAGAGCATCTGTGCTGCAACCCAAGGAGATGCCAAGTAAAATGCAACAAAGCACAGAAGGAAGGAGTTGCCTATAAGGACACAGTAGGCAGGATTAAGAGTTGATTGAAAACCTTTCAGTCCTATTGAAAAAGTTAAAATTTTATTATGTGTACACATGAAGTTTGACTTTTTCAACTTTAGAAGCCTTTCAGATTTCTTTGGGGAGCATACTGTAGCAATTAGGCAGTTGCATCAGGCAGTTGCAAGCAATTCTAATTATAATCAGGGCAAGTAGAAAAATCCCCAGTAAACTGATAAAGCTTTTATAATCTCATACATCTTTCCTTTAGAAAAGGACCTGTCCATGAACAGACCTTTTGAAAGAGCATTTGTTTTGTCACATTTTAGTGTGAAAGTCCCTATCAAGGACAAGTGTAAGGTCTTGCACCTGGGAAAACATAATCCAGGAGTCCAGCACAGGCTGAGATCTACCTGTCTGGAGAGGTGGTCTGTGGAAAGCTTAAGATGAGCAAATAGTGTGCTGTAGTGGCAAAAAAAGCCAACAGGATGATGGCTTGCATCAAGGGCATCACCAGCAGAGATAAAGAAGTGATTATCCCACTCTACTCAGTACTTGTCAGGACACACCTGGAACACTTTGCTCAGTTTTGATCCCCACTATACAAAAAAAGATGTGGAGAGGCTGAAGAAGGTCTGAAGAAGGGCCACAAAGATGATCAAAGGACTGGGAAGCCTGTCTTACGAGGAAAGGCTGAGAGAACTGGCTTTGTTCAGCCCTGAGAAAAGAAGGCTTAGAGGAGACCTTATCACAATGTTCCAGTATTTAAAGTGTGGCTACAAAGAAGATGGAGACTCCCTTTTTCCAAGGAGTCACATGGAAAAGACTAAGAGTAATGGGTACAAGTTACTCCTTGGGAGATTCCAATTGGACACAAAGGAAATTTTTTCACACTAAGAACAATCAGCCATTGGAATAATCTCCCCAGAGAAATGGTGGATTCTGCAACATGGGACACTTTTCAGATTCAGCTGGACAGGGTGCTGGGCCATCTTGTCTAGGCTAGGCTTTTGCCAAGAGAGGTTGCACCACGATGATCCTTCAGGTCCCTTCCAACCTGGTATTCTATGAGTCTCTGATTCTGTCTATGATCTGAATTCAAAGGAGGAAAAAGATACGGCTTTAAGGAAATGTTCACAGCAACTAACTGGTTTTAACACTGCTTTTGCCTTTTTTACATCACACGGAGGAAATTTTCATTTGGTTTTACACTTGGGAGAAACAGAATCATAAAACTGGGTCTACCTGATGCCGGGTCCACACACAATATTTCACATAGATCTGAAACTGCTTCCATCTCATAGCAACTTGTTATCCATCATGTTGTTACTACTTATCCAGAAGGCCATCTGCTCTACTCACTGCTCTGTATCCTCAGCATGACAAAACGAACCAAGATTTACAATGACAAATGAGACCCATTTCCACACCATAGATATTCAACTGAAAATTCAGATTTCCTAGTGGACACAGGAGAAATTAAAAGCTTTCTGGTTGCATCAGTATGGCATTCAAGTGAAGGCGTTTACAAAATGCAGGTACCCTGTGTGGGTAACTTGGGAGACAGACACCTTCACCACAGCAGGCTCGACAAGCACCACTCACCCAAAGCTCATTTCTGTGGCTCCTGCTGGAAAAAACCTTTATGCCATATTTAAGTTTCTAATGTGACTAGTTCTGTTGATATGATTAGCATTAGTCATATGCTTAAAGTTAAACCTCAGTTTGCCAGACTAGCACTAAACATTCAAAACTGTTCTAAGCCCTAAAGCAGTATCTCAACTAAACCAAAATACTAATCAGTTGCATGCTCACATGCAAATTTCCTTATTTTTTCCTCTTAATTTTTTAAACTTATATCTACTTATTTTCCTCTTATATTTCTAATTTGAAAGAGATTCTTTAGCTACGAGGTGTTTGCAAATTCCATTTAATTCCATTACTTTAATATTCATATTGGAAAAAAAATATCACTAGCTATACAATATGCTCTTGCACAGAAAATACCACTTAGCCAATTAGAAGGGACAAGGAGCATTATGAGACTTAAGTTGTCATTCACAAAGCAAGTTCTCCTGCCTGCCAGTTTCCAAAATATTCCACATACTGGAATACATGCCTTTATGCATATATTTAATAAATGCATTCTCAAAGGTGTTTGTTCTTCAACATACTTATGAATAGAAAGAGTTATTTAAATATATTAAATAAATAATTCAGTAACTGTACTCAATAAATTAATTGGGTTTGCTTAACTTCTATGAATCACAACTCCAAATTAACTAAAGGCCAAAGAAAAAAATCTAAAACTTATTAAAATATATTTCAAGAAATTCTACAAAGCCAACAAGCAATCAAAGTTAGACAACTTAATATGAAAAGCAGATCCTTCATGTAAACATAACCAAGAACAATAAACAGTCAGTTAGTAAGCAACACAGATTCTGCACCTTGTGGAAAATCACTCGCCAGTGTAACCAGATGTGAGTGTGTCTCTGCCTTTCTCCACATAGACATCAACAACTTTTGCAAAGCTAAGCATCCAAAAATTGGAAAACAGCAGAACTGGGACTGCCCATTTAATGTAACTTCGTCCTGCTTGGGACCATATACAGTCTATAATTAAATGGTCATAGTTTCAAAAGTCTCTTACCTGACCAATTAGACAGGATAAGTGGAACTAATACTTCATTTCAGTTTCAGCATTTAATATATGGGTTTGTACCATACTGACCATTAAGATCTGGTTTGCATGTAGAAATCTCTTGTGCTGGTCAGGAAGTATGATACATCTGATACACTATCTGATACAGCAACATGTCAAAATTTCCCTTTTTCTTCAGTAATATTGAATCAACTTCTTGCACAAAAAAGCTATATTTTTTATTTATATACATATATATAATAGTTAATATAGTTATTATAATTTTATATACAAAGTATTATTTATATCTTTAATATACTTAGAAGATTTTTATTGGTCTGCTGAATTTTCTTCCATAGAGAGGCATAGAAAATAGGCATAGAGAATCACGAGTGCCATGCCAAACTTACAAGCCACACACTTTTATTGTAGACTATGGTAGATGAACTAATAAAGGAGAGCAAGCAATATGCATAATCTGATTATTCAATTCTGGAAGCTGCTTTTCTGTCTCACTGAAGCAGCGCTGGGTGTAAACTGTGACTTCATCCTAGAATGTACCAAAATCTATCACTTCTTTAATATAACCTTAATTTCTTTCACTCTGAGTTTCTATTTGTGCTTAAACATGGAAATATTGTTACTGAAGAAGAAAAGAAATTGGTTGTTAATGAAGAAAACATAGTACAGGTACACTAATGCATTAAAATATTAGTAATACAGTTTTTTTAAAATATGTATGTCTACATATGGATTGGGACGGATAACAAATAAATTATAAAAGATGATAAAATACTCTTTTTCTTACTATATTAACTTCAAAATGTGCAACTTCACAACATTGCCCTTGGAATTTATGTTCTGATGCATTATTTAAGCAATGAGATTTCCCTTGTAACTCTAAAAGTCATTAATATATGATCTCATTATTTAATCATATCATTTTCAAAATACAGTCATCCATAATATGTCTCATTATATCACAATCAGAAGAGCAACTGATTAAAAAAAGAGAAAAACAAATTTGAGTTCAAAGCTTTGTTGATTTTCTTAATTGCTAGGAATTTTAGATCTTTGTGCAGTAGTTCTCCCAACAATAGGGAAGAGTAACTAATCTTTTTTAAACAAAAAAATCTGCACAAAGTTGAGAGAAACCTTAAAATACTTTAGCTGAGTGTTGCAATCATACTTAGATCCGAATATGGCATGCCAAGTTTTCTGATTTGATACAATAATAAGAAGGGACACTGGGATAAGCAGATATACACAGAAGAATAGATTTAGAACTCCTCCCGTTTCAGCAAGTCACTGCCTCAGTTACATTTCCTATCAGAATATAGATCTGAACACAGACCACCTGTGGCTCATTGGGAATTAAATTAATTTATCTAAGTGTTGAAAGATTAACACCTTCTTCCTTAATCCATTATCACCTGATGATGGACTAGGGAGCTGGTTGACAGAACAACGTTCAAACAGGGTAATCACTTGGAAAAAAAAAAAAAGAAAAATTTCTTTATTTATCTGTATCTTTATTTCATATTCATAACCTCTGGATTAGGGGGAAACTGGAGCAGATATCCCTTCCAGCCTAAATTATTCCATGTTTCCAAGAAAGGCAAAGACATATATGACTAATATAGCCATAAATATCTAAACCTTTTGAGTATGATCAAAGTTGAAGAATAATTAATAGGCAAACGTGTTGCTTTCTCTCCATGTCAGACACTGAATTTCTCTCTTAGCTACGTGTCGTACAAAACCAATAAAGTGTTCTCTCCGGGATATATAAAATAGTAACATTTGTCAAATTTACGTAAACACTAAAGCCTGTGTAACATTAGAGCCAAGGAAACCTTTCCTCAGTCCAACTTTCAGGTAGGTCTTTAGTCCTAATAAATATTGGTGCTCCCCACCATAGAACAGAAGCAAGGTAAAGCAACGGAAAACACAGGGCTAGCAATTTTCAGGTTTTCATACTTTTCTTTGTTTTGAACATTCCTCTCTCTGCAAAAAGTGATGTTAAGGTAAACAATTTTAAAAACAGAGGAAGAATACATGTGTAAAGAAAGATGGAATATATTTTACAAACCATTTTCAAATCCATATCTCATTTATATAAAATCAATAAGTGTTCTTAAGCACTTACTTGGTAGAGCCAAAATTATTTGGATTTTTACAACAGCTGTTCATCTGATGGTTAAATGAAAGTGATACAGCTTTAGGAAAAAAATTCCATAACTTCCAATTTTATGGCAATGGCAATTTTATTCAATATCAGTTATTTCAGATAAGGGTAATACCATTATCCTCCATCACTCCAAGTTAAATCCTACAGAGAGCAGCAGTTTCTTTTCCTCCTCAGCCTTATGAACCTTTCCGTTACAGCAGTATCACCATAGCCAATTCTACAGTGTTGTGCATTAAGCCCTGACAGCAATAGCTTCTGATTTGCCTATTAGCTTCTACTATCCCATTTTCCAAGTGTCACAACTGACACCAAACTCTCCTGTGTTCAATATTCTGTTGACTTCCATATTTCTATGTTTTTCATACAAGCTAGACCAGGAATCTTCCTTTTAATAAAGAACAATTATTCTACTTGGAACTCAGAATATTCGTTTTCAGTACTCTTCTATAAAGACACCAAGAAAATGTTCTAATATTGACTTCTGTGTTAAGAGATACTTAATATGCTCTTAATTACACTGGCTTTAATATATGCACAGGATTGCCGTACTTCATTTTCCTGAGGCATCTCTTTAACAACAGAAATAAATCATCATAGGAATGAAAACTAACACCAAATTCTGCCTGTGACTTTTATCACACCATGTACGCTCCTGGTACTTCATTTTGTCTACTAAAAGGAAAGCTTGGGGTTCAGTCATGTTTATGCAGTGATTATGAAGATATTGGGGACAATGAGTATGTGACTATTGCAGGGAAAAGTCCAAAGACAGGCTCCCATAGGAAAACAGGGAAGGAAAAAAAAAGTCCCCAAATATTTTAATTATTCTCTGTTAATTGAGTTGCATAAAGGGGAAGAAGGGGTGGGTTTTGGTTATCTTTTTACTTTCTTTTTATTTTTTCAGCTTCATGTTGACCAAAAGTTTCATTTATCATAAGGAGATAGACTAAGTAATATCTGTCAGTTTTTCATGACATGAACCAGGATCATTTTTAACAAGTTATGCTATTTTTATGATGATGAGCTATATTTATGATGATGAAACAGTAACTTCTGTCTTAAGTTTACTTTTTGTAGTGCTTTACTACCATTGAGTTATGCCAGTTAAAAATATGCATATTAGTTTGCCAGCATTACTTATCAAACGAAATGAATCTCAAAACAAATGGGGATAGCTGTGACAATAGCTCAATTCAGAGGCAGAACCAGCACTGCAGATGTATTAAGCCTCATGAAATAGGCTTAATAAAGGCTTAATCAGACACTTATAAAATATTATGCAAACAGAACCAAGTTTAAATTGATAATGTGGCTTAGGAACTAAAGTACTCATTAGAAATAAAATTCCCTGTCACCACAGGATTTTTATTCAGCTGTGATAAAACCAGACACACTACTTATCTGTGACAATTAAAAATGAAAAGGAAGATGCTTAATTTTCTGAAAAATCTAACATTTCTTGTCCACACTTTGTCTCCAAGCTATTCCTTTCTATTCCTTTATTATCCCATCTTAAAATTCCAGTTTCTACCTAATTTGTTACTAAACTTCCTCCGGCATTTGATGATCTTACAGCCTGTCATAATGGGATACCTTGCTCATTCATTTTCTTTATGAAGTACAAGATTATCTGTGTTGTTCCTTTTATGACCAAGGCATATGAATATGAGAAATTTACCTAGTATTAATTATATTGGTCATTGATTAAACAAATAAACAAAAAACTAGTGGGCTTTTAATTAACCTTTCCACTCTTCAGTCTTTTATAATTACTTCTTAATAAATTTGACAGAGAAATCTGAGCTAAGTAGAGAGAATTTAAGTTTAGTTCCTTCTCAGTAAGACCAGGTGATGTAAGGCTGATAAAACACTGGAAACATAAACCCAGTAAATAACATAGGCTCATAGTGAGAAGAAATTGACTATTAAGTTTAACGCTAAATGAAAGATTGTACCAATTAAATTAATTTTTCCCCTACTCCTTAACAACGATGCAGAGCTTACAATTGCCAAGTCATTAAATGTTCCTTAGGTGCTCTGTAAAGCTCACACAGTTAATTTCTGCTGACAGTAACAGCTTCTCATTTTCACTGCAAACTTCCTTTTGCTTTCAAGGAGCAGATGAGCACACTGCATGCAACACATCCAGCTCCCCCAGAGTATTATGGTCAACCTTAGATTACAAGATCATCAACAGCACCATAGCAGGGAGAGAATACTAAACTCACAGCTAGGCTTATTGCCACTTCCTGAGGCATACTTGGGGATATCACCATTGTATTACTGCTTTTCTATCTTCTGTCTATCACATCGAAAAATAGGAAAAAAACCCCAAATGCTTGAACCTCAGCTGTGGCATGTATTGTAGTGATCACCATGAGTATTTGATCTTAATTGAAGACACTGTTAGCACAAATACCTGGTGTATTTTAGCATTGGTTCTACTGTTCAGGTTCAGTGTGCCCTTTGGGAAGGTTGTGCTACAATAAGGTTTTAAATAAGGAAAAGACTATATTGCACCTATTGATAAAGCTGTAATAAGCTGCAGAAAAATCAATAGCGTTTGTAAGCTTTTGGTCTTTACATGAGGCTGTGTCCTGAAGCATAATACAGAGCCCTGGTGAAGCTTCACTTTTATGAAGAGCACATGCTTTAACTGTATCCCTCATCCCCACTAAACCAGAAACTGTAATTATTGTTGAGATTAGCTTTAGAAACCCTGCATCATGCCTTTCAGTTTCAGTTGACTTCCATCCTTCTTTTTTTTTTTTTCCTCACTTGTGTACTTTCAGAGTTAATAATTCCTAGTAATGCTTTCCAAACTCATATTCCAGAGGAGCACCACTTTGTAACAGCTGAACAGAGAAGCATCACTTTATAAAAGCTGAAGACTCCTGGACTGCCAGTTATAACTCAGCCCATGAATTAGTGGTCATACTGAGTGAGATGCTGTCCGGGGACTTGGTTTGTTTAGTAAGTTTGATTTTCATATCTGCCTATTGCCTCAGAAACCCACTCTATCATTAAAGCACCTAAGCATCACCCAAATAATCTCCCAGAACTAGTTATAATAGATATTTATTATTGAAACATCTTATGTTTATTTTAATATTGATGCACAGTTTATGCTATTATTTAATTTTAAAGTGTTTTACAATATCTCATACAGACAAAAAGTAACAAATTTAATAGACACACACACAAGCCTGGTTTCAAATTAAAACTGGACATCACATGACGCTCCAGTGAGCTTTAGCAACACCACTGTGTAAACTATGCTTCTGAACAGAAACAAAGGAAAGTCCAAGTCAACAACTGGAAACGGTCATATTACAGAAGATAATTTTAGGGATGCTGTTATAAAATTAAATTTACTGTTTATTATTATCAACTTGGAAAAGACCACTGATTAAACACATGACAGTGACCTATAAAATGCAATTGGCTCAGAGGATGACCAGAGATTGTTTGATGTCTGGCTCTTCCACTACAAGCTCAAGTGGGACAGATGAAACAAAGAGAAGGTGATGTTTCTTCACACACCACAGGCTACAGAACTTGTCACAGATTACTAAGAGAGCTAGTTTACATCTGTTTAGAACAGACTAGACATATTCATGGGAAGAAAATCTACCAAGGGTTATTAATGTAATTAAAACCATCTGTGGCTGGGGAAATTCCTGGATTGCAAACTGCTGGAGGTGAGGAGAGCATTTTAAGGAAGTACGTCTGTCAGACCACAATGTCTGTCCTGGTTTGTCCCTGTCCCTGATACCTGCTTTTGACTCTAGAGAGAGGCTACCGAGGGACAAGCTGTGGGGCTGCTCCAGGTTGCCTTTCTTGTCCTGAGAGAAGCAAACAGGCATATTCTGGATACCCACCCTTCAGTGGAGTAGAACGTAGTAAACTGATTCTGATAAAAATTATCTGTGGCAAAAAGGAGTCATCCTCATGGCCTCAAACCTCTTCCCATGCACAAACCTCCACCTCAAAAAAACAGATTAAACAAATCCCACATCTGTAGTCCTTAGCTAGGAACACAGGGGGCAATTCTGTCTTATGATGGAGAACAAATTTCTGTTCAGCTCCTAATTAGTTTTATCTTATGTACACCCAGGCGGGAGTGAGCAAAATAAATACACTGACTGCAAAGCAGGACTCATATCATAGCATGTCTCCTTGTCTCATTTCTAGGGACATACTAACTAGTAAAATATAAGTATGATGTCATACAAAAATAAACATATTCAGACCTCAACATTCATAAATTGTTGCCATAAGCCTGATGACTAATACAAAAAAAAAAAAGATAAAAATAGAAGTAACAGCAAAACCATAAATGCCTCCTGCTTTATTGACTGAGGATTTTTCACACAGATCAAAAAAGATGAACTTAAATCAAGACTTGTGGGATGTATTTAGAACAACAACTTTCCCACTAAGCACTGATAAGTTCACATTCAAAATTTAAGTTTTTTGTCTTTGTTTTAGCTTTTCCTTGCTTTTGTGAGGCATTTTATTAGAGGTTCTGAAAAGAAATTCTGAACAAAGCTATAGTGGGAACATGATATTATGCTACACAGTGACGTTTACTTTGGGACCAATGAAATCCTGCAATTTATGTATCACTTCTTTTCTGAAAAATTTATTCCTTAGATTTTTACAGACTGATTATTCTAACCATCAACCCTTTAGCCTCTTCACAAGTGCAAATATCTTTGAAATAAAATGTAGATACCTGCTGCTTTCTGATCTGAGACCTTCTCACACCAGTTCTCAGCTACCTAACAGACACAGGGCAGCAGGTATGCAGAAAAGAACTTCTCCAGCAGCTATGGACTCATGAACCTCAGAATGGATGTATTATGGAAGAGGGAAGACCTGAGGCTACACTGTGCCAATGGAGCTCTGCCTGTATAGGAAAATTCATTGACCTTTTCAATGGCAATGGTCCACATTGCCTGTCTTTACTAGCTAGATCTGCATGGTGAACAAAGAAAATAGTTATTTCAGAACTGCACTGAAGTTCTCAGCCACCATAGAGTCATAGCACTGCAGAGTGGGAAGGAAATGTAAATGCACATACAAAATAATAATTTGTATTTCAGCCAGCCTATGTGCATTTTCCATTATTTCTCAGCATGTTTAGTATTCTGTATAATAATAAGGCCCTGGTGGCCTCTGGATAACATTCTGCCTGTTAGCTCCTCTTTTAGGACTCCTATTTTCTTGTGGTTTAAGGCTCTCTGCCAAGGCTCATCTTGATTATATACAATATTTCCCACCAACAGAGGGGCCGCTGTGTTCTATCAGGTTCATACACAGTATGTTATTGATGATATTTTACATCTTCCTAAACAGAAATTTGCCTCAAACCACAATGTGTCTCTGCTAATTAATAGTTTTCATAAATTTCTATTGAAGACTTAACTGGTTCTTTGTTTTTATAAATCATGAGATTAGCTAACAGATAACAGATGCTGATTTTATCCTTCCTGCCCTTTGTTATTTCCCATATTATTCTTTATAAGACCAACCATTGATCCATCACCAGAGTACTGAGTCCAGTCTTTAACAGCAAATTTACACATTATCAAGGATAAAAATACCTCAAATGCAAAGTAAAATCTGTTTATATTATTTGGACAACTTCCTGTCCAAAACATGCTTTACAAGTCACTATTAATGAAATATTTCTGACTGATCTCACTAAAATATAAAAAACTTTCACTCCTAACTCTTCATAAATTCCCCAGGAAAAAGCTTATTTTTGAGACACACCGAGTCCTTGCTTTTTAACTTATCTGAGAATTTAGACTGTGAATTAAGCAAGAAATCACAGTAAGGCCAAACATCTCTTATTACATGAACCAGAAAGAAATTGTTTCCAGAGCTGAACAATCATTCCATGGCTGTAGCTTACACATATTGAAATGCATGTGGATCATAAATATGTAGATAAAATCCAAGATTTGGAACACGATGGCAATTTATTAAATGGTAACAATTGTTTTGGGACACATGCCCAGCATATGGTTAGTACCCCTTTTCTTCAGATACAAGGACATAATATGCTTAGTATTATTCTGCCTGTATTTTAAAGTTGCAAGCAAATAAAACAATAAAATTACAGGTTCTGGAGAGTTTCTTCTTCATAGTTTTTTTCTCTGTAACATAATTTTGGATCAGAATACTGTTTTCAGAAACTTCTTCCCTAGACAGGCTCACACCTTGAAATACATATCTGTACCTAAAGAATAAAATCAAAGCACAGAGGAAGAAATTACTCTCACTCTGGAGGACAAAGCTAAAGTAAGAGTCTTCTCTCACTAGAAGAGAGTCATGACCTCAAACTGGAGTAACTCCCAACCTGGCTGTCTCACAGCGTTATCATATGTCAATCTTTTCAGGGTCAGTGACTGGTGATAACATCCTAAGAATTCTCTAGTTTCCTAACTGTCTCTGACACTTATGAATAAATATCTCCTTGTCTAACCTTGCCACGTTTATCAAGTATGTGGGCTGCAGGAAGATGCATTAGGGGCTCTGAACACTCAGTTTTGAACATAAAAACATATGATATGAGCTACGCACAGGTCATTAATGAGATGGCAGACCAGCTGTAATCAGATTTGCTCCTTGCAATATGCACACAATAAAACCATTACTTCTTCTAATAACCTCTTATTAGACAACCTCAATAATCCATCTTCAGACTTCATCTTTCAAACACATCACTTCCAGCACAAAGGATCTCCTGAGAATATTCTTTTTTTCTCAGTTTCTCTGATATCATATTTTCCTAGTTCTCCTCTCACTGCTTTTATCTCATTGCTTTTATCTCTACCATACCAAGTTTAGCAGAGGCTTGTCATTCTTCTGCAGAATTTTTATGGGGGTTGTGTACAGCTTTGACAACTATCTTTTTTTTTTCTTTTTTTTTTTTTTTTTTTTTTTTAAGTTCCCCTCTGTATTTTGTCTCCAGGTTACGTTACCCATAGGTACAAATTCCATTACCATTCACTAGCTACTCTTGATGATTCACAGACTCATGTGTTTGTTACAAACCTGTAACTTGTCCAAACTAAAATCCTTCTGTGGGTGATGGATAATCGTCTCAATTCCAGCGGCTAAAATCAGACTGAAACTTCTTTCTTCCCAGTTAAACAAAGGAAAAAAGCTCAAACCCTGATAAAAGTCAGGCTCTGGCAGTATCCTCAATTTCCCTTTGTCCTAAATGACATGTATCCAACCCCTGTAGATCACCTGCTATCGTTTATCTCAAGCAATTGGGGCAAACATCTTCATTTTAATTTTCTGTTTATACAGCTCCTGCATCAACACAGTCGATGATGCTAGTACGATAGCACATGTAGCAATCAGCAGCCAGGGTTTATTTGGCCTCCAGCATTCTTGGCCAATGCCGGTGGGATACGGAGCATGGCTGGGTGCCTCAAGGGTCTCTTCCTCTCTTGCTCTCTCTGACTCCCCCATTAATATACTGGACATGACGTTATATGATATGGAATATCCTACTGGCACATCCCAATGCCAATTTAGCTTATTAATTCAAATATTCCTCGCCTCCTCCCCACAGATCTTGCACTTGTAAACTAACACAACACAAAGTCCTTTGACTTCCAGTGACAAAACCAAAAACATCGGTATGTTATCAACATTTCTCTCAGAACAAATCCCAGGCTGAAACCGAAAACACAGTGTTATCCCAGCTACTAAGATGAAACCCAGCTCTGTCCCAGCTAAAAACC
>NW_010296251.1:8316-9211 GCF_000700745.2 Antrostomus carolinensis | reverse complement strand
TGTTGGAAACAGGCCCAGGAAAGAACTGAGCGTGCGCAAAGAAAAAGTACAGCCAAAGGATGCAGTGATGATGACCACCAGAAGACCACAACGATCACCAGAGAGAAAAAGTGTGCATGTGAAAGGGACATTTACATATATTAATAAGTTCCTGGAAATGTAATGAATATGTTAATGACTTCTTGGGAAAGTGATGAGTATGTATATTTTGATAGTATAAAGCTTTTGCAGAGAGATGAGTAGGTATGCATGATAGGTGAAGTGATCCCCCGTGCATGCAGCGCTGCAATAAAGAATGCCGGCCTCTTAAAACTACACTGGTGTTAAAAAGTTTATTTCCCGATTTCGGTGACAGAAGGGGTAGGCAACTTAGGAAGACTACAAGGATGTCATGAGGCTATGCAGGAAGAAACTTATGGGGGCCAAAACCCAACTAGAACTTAATCTGGCTACTGCCATAAAAGACAATTAAAAATGTTTCTGTAAGTACATTAGCAGCAAAAGGAGGGCTAAGGTGAATTTCCATCCTTTAATGGATGCCGTGGGTGGCTTGGACAAGTGTACTCTTTGCTGGGTGGAAAACTGGCTGGATGGTTGGGCCCAAAGAGTTGTGGTGAATGGAATTAAATTCAGTTTGTGGCCGGTCACAAGTGGGGTTCCCCAGGGCTCAGTGTTGGGGACAGTTGTTTAATATCTTTTTCAATGATCTGGATGAGGGGATCGAGTGCACCCTCAGTACATCTGCAAACAACACCAAGCTGGGCGGGAATGATGATCTGCTGGAGGGTAGGAAGGCTCTACAGAGGGATCTGCACAGGCTGGATCGATGGGCCAAGGCCAATTGTATGAGGTTCAACAAGGCTCAGTGCCGGGTCCTGCACTTGGGTCACAACAA
>NW_010296251.1:0-8220 GCF_000700745.2 Antrostomus carolinensis | reverse complement strand
CCAGCAGTGTGCCCAGGTGGCCAAGAAGGCCAACAGCATCCTGGCCTGTATCAGAAATAGTGTGGCCAGCAGGAACAGGGAAGTGATTGTGCCCCTGTACTCAGCACTGGTAAGGCTGCACCTCAAGTTTTTTTCAGTTTTCAGTTTTGGTGCTCTCATTACAAGAAGGACATTGAGGTGCTGGAGCGTGTCCAAAGAAGGGCAACAAAGCTGGTGAAGGAGCCAGAGAACAAGCCTTATGAGGAGCGACTGAGGGAACAGGGGTTGTTTAGTCTGGAGAAGAGGAGGCTGAGGGGAGACCTAATGATTTTGTAAAAGTGGTTACAGTAAAATCTTGAGATATTCCGAGTTGGCTTATGGTGTAGTTTCTGACTAAGAAAACATAGTTTCCTCATATATTTACTTCTAAATTAACAAACCATTTCTAAGACAGAGAAGCTCCCGAGTTCCATTATAGGGAATATGTATATATTTCATGTATGTATACGCATACATAATACATTTTTCAGCCTTTCTATGGTGGGGCTTTAGAGTTTAAGCATATATGGGAAATCTTTAGAAACAGCTTGTAAGGGTGTATGATTTACATTCCCTCATAAATAAGCATGAACTGCTGTACTTAAATGTGTAATAGCATGTGCTGGGTTTGGCTGGGATACAGTTAAATTTCTTCATAGCAGCTGGTATGGGGTTGTTTTGGGTTTATGATTAAAACAGTATTGATAACACAGGGATGTTTTAGCTGTTGCTGATCAGTGCTTACACAGCGTCAAGGCCTTTTCTGCTCCTCACACCATCCCACCCATGAGCAGGCTGGGGATGCACAAGGAGTTGGGAGAGGACACAGCTGGGACAGCTGACCTCAACTGACTATATGATGTGGTCAGCCATAAAAGCCAGAGGAAGGAGGAGGAGGGGGGAGACATTCAGAGTGATGGCATTTGTCTTCCCAAGTAACCATAACATGCAATGGAGCCCTGCTTTCCTGGAGATGGCTGAACACCTGCCTGCCCATGGGAAGCAGTGAATGAATTCCTTGTTTTGCTTTGCTTGTGCTTGTGTGTGCAGCTTTTGCTTTACCTATTAAACTGTCTTTATCTCAACCCACGAGTTTTCTCAATTTTACCCTTCTGAGTCTCTCCCCATCCCACTGTGAGGGAGTGAGTGAATGACTGTGTGGTGCTCAGTTGCCACCTGGGGTTAAACCACAACATAGTGGTAACTTGCACAAGAGTATTTGCATTCATAAAGTTAAAAAGAAACAAAGCTGTGGTGTCTTATGAAATTTGCCTAATTAAAAGCCTAAAAAACCCCAAGGTGACTTTCATGGAACAGAATAAACACTGTTGCAATGCCAAGTGCTTTGGCAATCACCCTATTAATACAGTATTCCTGTGATTGCAAAAATTTAATACAACAAAAGTTGGTGTGAAACCACGTGGAGGAAGAAGGTGATACCTATGTTAAATAAAACCAATTTTGGTAATTTATATTCATTACCTCATAGATTGTTTTCCTGCACTTACATGTTCACCTACAGCAAGATGTGTGTGTCCCAGTGGTCTGTCCACTTTCATTTATACATGGGGACACAGGGGACAAGGGACATCAGCTGTCAACTCCTAACTAAACCTCTTGGATCCCTCTTCGTGACAATGGGTTTTAAACATAGGGTTTATTCACTTCGTGAGTCAGTTACTATGGCATGAACTTTTTCATCAGAATCTTGCTTAAAAATTCCTCCTCCATAAACTTTTGGGAAGGATGCTACCCGTGGTCTGTGTATACTCATTTGGGCATCTTTGTGGCTACAACCTTGCTGCCATCCTCCTGTTATCAGAGTTCAAGTCTTCTGCTTAAGCATTATCATGCTGTGGCCCCATCAGAGCTCAGGCTTTCTGGTCTTGCTGTAAACAACACAATCCTTGGTGTTCACCTCTTTGACAGTTTAAAGCTAATGGCTTTAAACTGGAAGAAATGGCTTTAAACTGGAAGAGGGCAGGTTTAGATTAGATATTAGGAAGAAATTATTTCCTGTGAGGGTGGTCAGACACTGGAACAGGTTGCCCAGAGAAGTAGTGGATGCCCCCTCCCTGGAAGGGTTCGAGGCTGGATGAGGCTTTGAGCAACCTCGTCTAGCAGGGGGTGTCCCTGCTGATGGCAGGGGGGTTGGAACTAGATGATCTTTAGGGTCCCTTCCAACCCAAATCATTCTATGATTCTATGATTTATGTTAACCATGCCCTCTGTTATCCGTATATGATGTTCTTCAACCTTTGCTTGGTATTGTTTCTTCTGGTTTCACATACATACATTTCCATCTGTATTTCATTCTACTAATCTTTGTATTTCTATTACAAATCTCTGCATGTTATGCAAGGCCAAGTCTGGGAAAAGGCTCCACTCTGTTTCAAGGTTCAGAGAAACCTGAAAAATTAATCTGCATGATCAGCTCTAGAAATAGCAAGTATGTTTTTATATTTGGCAATTTCTTTGCTCAGTTCTACAGGACAGTTAAAGAAGACCCCACAGGCCTCCCTGCATCTGTCCTCCACTGACAAAGGCATGGCTGCCTCAGTCTCAGTTTCAATTCATGTTCTTAAATAGAACATATTACCTTGGCTTTGAATGCTCTCCAGCTAAAAAATGGATCATGGAGCCCACATTTTCTGTATCCTCATCATTCTGTGTTATACCACTGCAAACCTCAGCTGTAAGTAAATGAGAGAATTACATTCTCTCATTCCTTTAAATGTCTGTCTCATCTTCCCCACATGGGGAAAAAAATGCATGTTTAATCTTCTTAGAGAAGGTAAGTTGCTAGAAAGTCACTCTGCAATTGGAACACAACCTCCAATAATTTGGGTGCTTTTGAACTAGGAATTCAGAGGAGTGCTTCCTATGGAGTCAACTGCCAGCTGTGTTGAGTGCCTGTGGTGGCTCTCAAGGCTCTTACAACTGGGAATGCATCAGAGCCCAATACTCTCTGAGCAGGTTCTTTGAGATATTCCATATGAGGAGAGCTTCATGTTTAATATAAAATTTCCTTATTTGTAGATATTTGATGTTACACAGGATGTTGATTTAGTGGAGTGATACAGCAATGTACTAAAATCACAAGCGCAATATAGCAACTGCAATACACCGTTGGATCACAATAGAAACCCGATTGCCATTACCAGTCCCTGTATTGCTCACCACTACAACAATGGGCATCCCAGTCTCCAGGGAGGAACACGTGAGTTGAAACCAGCTCGAATCAGTTGCTCTTTTCAAAGTTCATTTTCTCGGTTGTTTATCTTTTATACTTTTAGGTTTGGCTGAGTTGCCTATACGCTCCTCCACCCATGCTGTTTCCCTCCCCTAATTATCTCAGGGAAGGCTGTTTACACAACTCAAAACCCCACTGGTACAGCTGGATATCTAAAACAAAGGTCACTCTCAACACCCTTTCTGCTGAGGTAAGTTCAGCTTTCCTTACGATAATCGGTGGCCATTCTTTATATTATTCCCTGAGCTCATCACTCTTGCCCGTCTCCTCTGAGCCTTCTTTCACTGTAGGCACTTGGTGTCACAGGGTGCAAGTCTCTTCTTTATTTCTTTTTATATCAAAAAAAGTAAACTTGAAAAACATTGTTAATTACCCTGAAGATAAAAAGCGAGTATGGCATTTGGTTTTGTGCCTCTATTCTCAAGGAAATGAGTTTTTAAAAAGCAACTCTACTAATAATTTTGCCAGAGAAGACCATTAGAAGTTTGAGGTTCTACTAGTACTGAACTTAAGCTGCAGCTTTTTGCTAAGGCTAATGTCTTGCTAAATAAACTCTATCTTCTTAAATTTTCAGGACTAATCAGTTCTTTTGAGCAGCATTACTGAGAAAATGTTTAAAGCAATATACGAACAGCTCTCCATATGCTTATCATTTCAGACAATTTTTAACAATTTTTCAAATAGCCGTATAGACTAAAACCATCAGCTGGGCCTCAAAAGTCTGTGACAGAGAACAATAAGAATTCAATAATTTTAGATTCTACTAAATCTGACAGGCATATTTGAAATACGATTAAGTTGGAGAGTAACAGCCAGCTGTTGTTGACTAATGATCTCATCACTTTATGCATATATGATGATCTTTTCATAAGGGCAGTTAATTACAAAACAAGGGGAAATGGGTTTAAACTGAAAGAGGGCAGGTTTAGATTAGATATTAGGAAGAAGTTTTTCACTGTGAGGCTGGTCAGACACTGGAACAGGTTGCCCAAGGAAGCTGTGGATGTCCCCTCCCTGGAAGTGTTTAAGGCCAGGCTGGATGAGGCTTTAAGCAACCTGGTCTAGTGGAAGGTGTCCCTGCTGATGGCAGGGGGGTTGGAACTAGATGATCTTCAAGGTCCCTTCCAACCCAAACCATTCTATGATTCTATGATTCTTATTTTATGTTTATCAAGGCATGAACATGGCAAACTGACGCAACCAGGTAAATAACTTCAGGGTAACAAAGCTGAGGATACATCGTCCAGGAAGGAAGACTTGTTATGAAAACTAAAAGATGGCTATGTGGTTTTCTCGAGATGAAGAAAGAGTATCAAAGTGCTCATTGCATAGATCTGATACCTTTGTCCAAGCTCAACTGTTCCATACTAATCAAAGGAAAAAGTACTAGGATTGAACCTTCTCTGAAAATCTTTATGAAACAGATCCACCAAAAAACTTACACAGGCTTGTAACTACCCAGACACTTTGTGGAAGTCTCAGTACAGGGTCTGGTAAACCAAATCTAAACCCTGTAAACCCAGCTTCAGAGCATGCTGTGGTCCTTGTGCCTTGGCCAGGGCTCCCCATGCAGCACCACAGTCCCCTGGGCCATTTAACTGGGGAGTGCCATGCTGAGGAATCATCTCCACCCTGCACTAGCACAAGCATGACAGAGGTGGCACAGGAACCTGTCTCAGGTAAATGCTCCCAACTGCTTTCGTAGGATAGTTCTCAGCCAGGTTGATTCCTTGATCTGCTCCACCATGAAGCCACACCAGCACAAGTGAGTGGGGAAAGATTAGGAGAGCGAACGGCCAAGGATGAGGCTGAGAGGGAGTGGGAAACTGTTCCTTCTGGAGGAGTTCTGTTGATTTACACTTAGATGGGAATAACAAGAGCCAGTGTGAAGGGAAGGGAGACAAAAGGCAATGGCAGGAATTAAGTATATCTTGACATCCACCTCATTCAAGGATCATCTATCCCCATTATAACCTAAAAGTCAAATACCAAAGCTAACCCTTTCTCATAACGTGGCAATGAGCAGGAGCTTCTACTGGACACCTCAGTAATTAATGAATTCAGAATACTGAAGTGCCTCCCTTGCCTAATATGATTTGATCAAACACCTCCTCTCCTGGTCTAACTAGTAGGCTCATTCCACCTCTCAACATGTTGTAACTGAGGCAGGGTTGAAAAAAAAAAGACATGAGTGGGTGAAATCTGTAACCTGGTGACTAAGGTAATTGCTTGCAACTGAAATTTAAAGAGCTCATGTGCTCAACTCCAACTGATACTTTGCATATAATAATTCAGTGTTAATTAGAGACAGAAGGAAAACACCGGTACTTCGCCATCCATGTCAATGCCTGCACTAGTAAGATATTAGGTCATGTTGTCTCCTGTTCATTTTGGGATGCTTCCATACAAAACAGAAATGCCTGACTCGGAAAGAACCTTGCAGCAGCTAGAGCATTTAGTCTGCAGAAAGACACAAGCTCAGACAGAAGAGAGATTTGAATCCCAGCATCCAACTTTTGGGTGTAATGTCGGGGAGAAGACGCAGCAAGTCTCCTCAGCCTTCTTATCTGAAGTGCTTTAGGGCCGCACATGAAATCACAGGGGATGGTTGTCTCGGCCGTGCCTCCTGACAGGCCTCACACAGGAGCAGGGGGGAAAAATGCTGAGTGCTGTCACAACCCAGGCAGCTTTGCTGGTTCCCAGAAGCAGACCGAGAAGCACATCCGTATTGGAAGCATTCAAGAGCTGAATCTGGAAGGAGCATCACATGCCCAGGAAATCCAGCCACCTGTAGACACTTAGACGTTGCCAGGCCTGAAGTGTGTTTCACAGCAGAGGAACGATCGCTAGAGGAAATGAGCTGACATGGTTTTCACTGCTCCCAAAGGGATCTGCAAATCATCTGCACCTTTGGAAATCAAGAGCCGCGGGATGCGGTAGCAGTCGCTTACCCTTTCGCTTTGGCTCAGTCCCCAGATCCGGATACAGACATCTGAAATGGTTCCTAACACGGAGATTGGAATCTATTTAACAGAGCAAACCCAGATGAACTGCTGTGCAGACTTAGGTCCCGAGAGAGGCTAAGTCATTACTGTAATGGCCAAACCATATCGTTTTGTGACAAACTCTTCTGGCTTTCAACACAGCAGCTCTACTTTTACCTTTGCTTTTGTGGAACAGTAACAGTATTACTCAGAGCAAAATAAAGCTCCATATATTACAATTCAGAAACTTAGATACAGTGAGGGAAATCAGTTTTGAGTCTGTATATTACCATTATAAAAAAATATTGCAGAAGTACTGTAATGAGCTCTACAAGCAAACCAAACATCAGAAACCTGAGCTCGGAATTAAATGTAAAATTCCCCAAATCTCAGTATGTTCAGATCTGCAAAGGCTCAGTAAGATGCACAACCTCGACCCTGTGTCCTAACACAGCAATTGTACCCATACAATTAATACAGTACAGTTATGTTTTGAAGAGTGTAACCGAAATTAGGTTTTCTTTCTTCTCTTGTGGTAATGCTTTAAGGTCTTTTAAAAAAATGTTTGGCACACCTTCCTCAAGTCCTGATTTTTCCTGCAGAACTTGCCCTGCTACTTAGCAGTACACATCCTTGAGTTGTACATATCTGCACAATTAACGCACTCCCTAATTAGAGGAGTTGTTTATGGTATAATACTGAGACCAAGTCAACAGATCAGAGCAGAAGTTTTCAGGGTTAGTAACAGATATGTTTCCAAATTGTAACATACAGCTTGTTTATTGAATGGGATACAAAACATGTTGAGAATTTTATGTAGTTAAATGTCTCAAAATATACTAGGAACAGGGTATATTGGACTTCTGTCGATCTGAATGTGCTGCCAGAAATACAAGCATCTCCCATTGAGACGCACTGGCAATGATACACAGAAGGAAAACTCAGCTCAAATGCACAGTGAATTAGATATTAAATAAGTGAATAACCACCCCGGCAGAATAATTCTCTCCCCTGAAGTAAGATCAGTCAAGGCTTTATGTAATTCTAAAAAATCTGAATATGGCTGTCAGACACCAGCAGCATTCTAAGTAAGTCAAGCACATGGTATCTAGACATCAAAATGTAAAATTCTGACTTATGACTGAAAGCCAGAGAGGGAAGCAGATTGAGTTACACAGTAAGCACATATGGCACAGCTCTGACTTTTTTTTTAATATATATATATAAGATGCATTTTTAAGGCAGTGCTCTTTGGGTTTATTTTGGTACTTTACTTGCAGAAAAATTCTGTAAACCTCTAAAGCCATTTATGAACTAGAAGACATTGCCAACGGTAGCCAAAAAACCATGGAAAATGTACCACTATTTGCTAGTAAACCCCCCCCACGTCTGCTAAGAGAGAACAAATGCCAGGTTTAGTTCAATGAAGACAAATGTGTGACAAGCATTCAGTAATAATCTCATCAGACCCATTAAACAAAAAACTTACACAAACAGAAGAATTATCAGAAGCCAAAATCTCCTTTGTTTTACCGCATGTGAATGTACTCAAGCCAAATTTCACCTTTTTCCCCTCAACACAGCTCTCTGAGCAGAAACTTCCCTGAAGAAAGCTAAGTGATACTCAAGTTTAACGAACCAGTTTGTGCCCTTACTGTTGGTTAAAATGGCTAAAAAGCCGTGTGTCAGACACTACAAACAAGACAACTTTTTAAGAGAAGCTCTCTGTGTATTTGGGTTCAGATCCTTGACAGTTCAGCATTTTTTTCAAGTTTATATGTGACCATGAAGGCTCCAAAATAACTTTAAAACCCTCTTCAAAGTTGAGATTTTCCCTTCACTGCTTCACCAGGAATTGCACTTGGAGTTCGCACGAGCCTTTAGGGTAAGTCTCTATAGATCTCCTCCTTCCTACACCGCTGCGCGGGAATCAAAGCGCCGCGCAACGCACTGCGCGAGCCGCGC
>NW_010296250.1:0-19981 GCF_000700745.2 Antrostomus carolinensis | reverse complement strand
TCGCCCAGCCTGTATTTGTACTTGGGGTTGTTCAAACTTGTTCAAAGTATTTTCCATGTAGGCAACTATTAATATATTTAGGCTTTTTATTTTGAAACTTTTATAATCTTTACTGTGATTTGTGGAAAACTAAGAAACTTATTTCTTGCAACCGGTGTAACTTTTCAAGGGATTAGAAGTGTGGGAATTCTATGTTTCTCTATAGATTCTTTCTTGCAAAACGCAACGTATTTTGCCTCAAAGGTTGTAATGTGCTTGGGGTTTTTTATTTGTTTGTTTAGCCAAACGAAATAAATATTTATGTGTTTGACATAGTATTTCAGAAATGAACGTATCCATTAGAACATACCCGTTTTCATTCTCTATTTAATAAATAGGACATAATCTGAAATTGCTCCTTGCTCTATGCGGGCCGCGTTTTCTTGTTAGTACTGTAAAGGGTATTCATTTCAGCTCTTTCATGTTAACTTGATTTTTCAGGGCTGTTTCTAGTTTCTGAGAGGAACCAGAAAGAATATTTCCAACTTCTATTCTGCCATTGTGTTTGAGACACATCCTGCAAACCTAGTACAACTGAAGGATGCATTTTGTTTCTCCTTTTACACTGTTACATAGATCTCTTTTACTGTGCCTTATGTTTTCCTTTATCATAATTAATTATTTTTGTACCTGAGCATTAATTCTGTAAGCTCTGTCAAAATTCCTTCTAATGTGTTTTTTTTCTTTCTAAAATCACAGTTAGTGTGGATACACATAAAGTTAATTACTTAAGATGTTAATATTTTTCTGCTTTAACTTGCAAGCAGTCCTTTACCAGTTTGGAACAACAATTTGACTCCAATTTAGAAGAGTATAATGGGGAACAATATTTCTCTCTCTATTTTTCTCCCAGTAGATACTCTTAGTTATGAACAAACAGGTAATATGCTGCAGCTGAAATTCTGAAAATATAGATTTCTACTCTGTTTTTCTAAATGTAATGCTTACTTCTTTAAAAGACTGAAGTACTGGAGATTGTGGCAAAAGTATATACTTTACACATACACACACACACACAGACAAACACACTTATTCTTACGTCTGCACTATCTGGCATTTATGTGAACTATTAATTGTACTGAATTTTGTTAAAGTGAAAAAGATTACTTCATGGTAAACAAATATGCCTTTGCATAAAAACTACCACAAGGTAATACTATATATTATGAAGTTATGATGACAGTGTGTTCCTGATCCTCACTAATGCAGCCATTATTTTGCCAATAATTATTTAGAAAGAAATTTGAACTCTAATTTTTGAACAATTTCTTTGTCAATTCAGAAGCTGTGGTACTGACTGGTTAATGTAAAGAAGGTTTAACACAACATCTCAAAAGTTCTGCCAACCTTATTTAAAGTTCTGGGCTTTCATCCAGTCAACTTTTCTGGTTTTGAAAAAATGTGTTAAACTAGATTTAACTGCAGTTGGTGACTAGCCATAGAGGAAATTGCCACTGTAGAAGAACAGAAGTTTACAAGCAGTCCAATTCATATATATGTTAAAAAACAATAAACCTCTTTTGTGCCCTGAAAGGCTTTCAAGCATAGTTTTCAAGTAGAAATTTATATCCAAGTTGGTTCCTTCTGAAATAATATATATGTCCTAGTTTTGCTAGGAAAGAGTTAATTTTCTTCTTAGTAGCTAGAAAGCACGGTGTTTTGGTTATCGACAGCTGGTTCTAAACTTCGCAGTAACCTCACTTGTAAATCAGTGCTTTGCTTCCAGAGCTTGTGTATATAACGCTATTCTCTACACATGTAGTGCACGCTTTTTGCAGCTGTGAAGTGTGAGGTGTACTTTTTGCACTTCATCTGCAGACATTGCTCTTTATTTCCTATCTCTTTGGCCTTAATTATTCTGCTGTACTAATGTGCATTGTGATGATATAGAAAAGCCCTCATTCTAGTTTAAACAAACCTCTCTTTTTGCCACCATCTGTCTTAATCTGTGCCAATTCTATGCATAGTAAGTGGTAGACTTACCTTTAAAATAAACCTCCTGGGAGTCATGGCTGTATTTTGAAACACAAATGAAAATTACCTTGGGCATTTGCCCAAGGAGAGATGTTAGTGGAGAGATATTAGTGTTCTTGATCCCCTCTTTTAAACTCCCAATATGAGAGAATGTCTCCCAAAATAATCACAGCACTCTGAAATTGCATAAAGTTCATGAGTTGCCAGCTAAGTCTTCTGCAAGTTAAAAGAACTACTAAAGTTATATTAAATTACACTGGCATTTCTGCTGTTTCTGTTACCTGGAGTTTCTCTCAGATGTGTACAAGGAGTTTAACTACTGAATGAAGTTTAGTCTAAAAGGAGTCTGAACAAGGATTAGGACATATCTCTGGCCAACTAGAGAAGGGTATGCAAAGAAAACAGCTTGCAGCCAAAGAGGAAAAATGGGTTTTTTTCACAGTGATACTAACACAAGGAGCTGATGAGCTCCTCTGTGCTCATCAGTCTATTCCCTTATGTGAACCCATGTCCAGAGGGATAATGGTAATTTCTGCCTTGTCAAATTCACCCCTTCTTCCTGATTATCGTTGCACCACCGATTCAATCATCTGACATTCTGTTGCAGATTAATTCCCCGCTTGTCCTTTTATTTTTTTCTTTCTTTTTTTGTGGAGATACAGTATGGATTCAATACAGAAATTCATGTTGAATAAGTGCAAGATTATAATTTTAAGAGATCCCTTTATGGCCAAATGTTTTTATATCAGCAGAAGAAAAAAGGAAGTAGGAGTGAGAGAAATGAAAGGAGGTGATTGCAAAGAGAGGATGTGACAGGGAAATTGTGTTCTGGATAAAATGTCAAGAGGATGGAGATGTGGAAAGTTTCTCTGGTTGTGTCGCTTCCAGGACACTCCATGAAAGGATTAAGTCATGTGCAAAAAACAGCACTGCATCCTTGTGAGTGTTCTGTCACTGTGAAAAGAGCACACACAAACATTGAAGGTTTTTCAGGCTTATATATAATTTCTTATTTCCTGTCATCAATCACAGGTGAGTGGTGTGAATTAAAAAATCAAATCACCTGTACACAATAATACACCTTAAAAACCCACAGCACTTCACTGATACTAATCACTGAGGAGAGTAAGGCACAAAGAAGAAGCTGAAGCATGGATCTTTATGTTCCATTTCTGTGCATTCCTTTGTCCAGTAGTATCAAAAATGCTCAAAGAGAAAGAGCATGTGTATAAGAACTGAAGAGAACCTGAATAACTGAATAACCCAATAGATTATTGAGAGCCTTGGGGCTGTTCAGCCTGGAGAAGAGAAGGCTCCAGGGAAACCTTATTGCAGCCTTTCAATATATAAAAAGGTTTTATAAGAAAGATGGAGAGAGACTTTTTACCAAGGCCTGTAGTGACAGGACAAGGGGTGATGGTTTCAAACTGAAGGAGAGTAGAGTTAGATTGCATATATGTAAGACATTTTTTATGATGAGGCTGGTGAGACACTGGAACAGGTTGTCCAGCGAAGCTATAAGTGCCTCATCCTTGGAAGTGTTCAAGGTCTGGTTGCACAGGACTTTGAACAAGCTGATCTAGTGAAAGTAGTGAAAGATGTCCCTGCCTCTGGCAACCAGGTTGGAACTAGATGGTCTTTAAAGGTCCTTTCCAACCCTGACCATTCTGTACTCTATGATTATTATGAGTGCTAGACATACCAGAATAACTCAACTGTATCATTGCAGCTAAATACAGTAGTGTGTAGCATTCAAATTTGCAGGACAGGTGATGAAACAATCTCTCAGGACTTTGAGCACAGCAGAAATTAATTGAAAAATGAGATGCCCTTTGAAGGCATTAGATATACATAGGAACTGACAGCGTATTTTTTTTCATGTTGGTGGTATCCAACCAGGAAAGTATCAGATGTGTTAGTAAGCTCTAGCTCCTGATCTCTTTATTGTTAAAACTTTATTGTATAAAATCTTCACTGTATATAACCAACTTTTTCACCCTTTAGAGGAATTCAAGCGTAGATGTTAGAGAAGAGATTTAAGAATCAGCAAGTGTTAGTCCCATAAACTCCAGATGGAAAGAAACCCACAGCCCATCTTTTGAAGTTTGAAACTTTGCCTTGTCTAGTACAATAGTTTAATTCCAACCAGAACTTTTTTAAACATTTATATATTTTTGTCTTTCTTGGGAAATATTTATTAAACATGTTAGAGGAGAAACTGTTGCTCATTTTACAGAATCTTTGGTGAAGATACTATTTCATATATCTTATCAAAAGGACAGAGTTCAAGATTTTATTGAAAAGTTTAATGTCCTAAGTTACCATTCTACTAAAAGGAAAGCAGTTTTTACAGACATGTTGCTTAAGAGCTTTCATCTGAAAATAATTAATTAAAAAGAATAAATAACACCACCCAAGGGCTGTATACTTGCAATATAAGGAGTTTAAGTTAGTGAATGTATTTTTATGAAAACATACAATTAATAGCTATGTTTATTGTCTCTCACAGGAAACTTTAACAGTTATAAAGATCTTGAGGTCTGCATAGGCCCTCCAAAATTTTGAATCCTTCTATAATTCATAGTACTTTTCTGTAATCATCCCAGGACAGCTACATGCACCATAGCATCTGTCAACTAAATCATGCCCAGTATTGGGCAAAGTGGGAATATTTTAGTTATTAAATTGTCTGAAATAAAATATTCAATATATTATAGAATCATAGAACCATAGAATGGTTAGGGTTGGAAGGGACCTTAAAGATCATCTAGTTCCAACCCTCCTGCCATCAGCAGGGACATTTTCCACTAGACCAGGTTGCTCAAAGCCTCATCCAACCTGGCCTTAAACACTTCCAGGGAGGGGGCATCCACGACTTCCTTGGGCAACATGTTCCAGTGTCTGACCACCGTCACAGTGAAGAATTTCTTCCTAATATCTAATCTAAACCTCCTCTCTTTCAGCTTAAAGCCATTTCACCTTGTTTTGTCGTTAACTGCCCTTATGAAAAGTCCTTCCCCAGCTTTCTTGTAGGCCCCCTTCAGTATATTAGGAGCACTGTGCTTTGCCCCTGAAACAGTACAGTTCTGAAGTGAATGCAAGAGATCAGTGCAAGATATTCAGTGTGGGAGATCCTCTAAGGACATAGCCTATAATAAGTCCTGTAGTGAGTCTGGGATGTTTGGTCCTGTCAGCAACAGCCACGTGTTGGTAGTTTTAGAAAATCTCTTAAAGCAGTCCCTGGTGTTAGCCCCAGAGAAGACGGTAGGGGAGGAGGTGCTTTGCAGATCCTTTCCAAGTTCTTTGGAGTATACTGGAACTTCAGGTGTTTTTCAGTTAAAATGGAAGGTTGGGTTCATGTGCTTGAGCTATGATTCTTAATTGTTAAAAAGTAATTATATTACTTTTTTATTTTGTTGGTTTTCATTTCTTAGAGATTTGTTCTCAAACATGATGAGCCAAAGCAATGCTCCCTATGAAGCTGCTGATGCATGATAAAAGTGACATGCTTGCTTTGAGCTAGTGATCTGACTGACATTTCTCTTAAAATAAATTCATTTTCATGTCTGTTTAGAAAGAAATGTAAATACTTTATACATTGTGCATGAAGAACAGTTTCTTCACTTTTCCAGTTATCCCACTTCCAGTGGGAGCTGGCTATGTATTTCTTTTTGAACAGAAATGAAAAATATTCCTACTTATGTAAGATCTTCCTAAATCTGAACATGTTTATAAATACATACTTATAAGGGGGATTTATACCATAGTCACAGAGGCACATCATTTATTAAAAACAATTTAATATTATTTATGAAATCTGTATTTTTTTTTAATACAATTATATTCCTAAACCAAGAATTTAGGAACAGCTTGAAGCCTCCTGTCATTATTAAAGTGATTTAAGTGCAGAATAAGGCAATGTTAGACACACGAATCAAAAGAGAAAATATGGCCAACTCAAGGAAATTTTTGATTACTTCCTTTACATGCTCCTGACTCTTGCTTTTTTTCTTGTATCATTATTGCATTACTCCCTAAACAAAAAATAATATTTTTATAACTGATCTTTTCAGGAGAATGGAGATAGTAAAATGCAGTTATATTTGCATTCCTCCTGCTTAATTGCCTATAGATATGAAGAGAAAGCAAGGCTGTGCCTGTAAGAGACAGCCCCAAACTGCGAGAAGCACAGCCGTGTTACTTCAAGGGAAAAGCAGGGGGGCATAGTGTGCCTCAGGGAGGGAGCTGCAAAAAGAACAGCTCATTCAACAGGAAATGTGCTTAGAGCAATGCCGTGAGAAAGATGTCATGCACTTCTGAAGGTGATGGGGGAGAGTAACAGTTTGCCACCTCTAATGGCTTGCTTTGTTTGCAAGGCTACATTCCTATTTGTGCTACAACTGGGTGGTCTTCTGAGAGCTCCAATAGTTGCAGCTATGCTTCTCCTCATGTACCTTACTTTTAATGATGCCCAAAGAATGACTCTTGACTATATAAATTACACAGAAAAGATCACAGCATGCCCTCCACATTGGACCTCCTCTGTCATCAACAGTGAACGGTATGAGTATGACAGTGGTTGTAATTTGGGGAAAACTCACAGTATGACTGATGAGATTTTCTTGTGACATTTTGATCATCATAAAGGCTCATTGCTGCTTTGTTGCACTGAAACCTTAGTGAATTGGATAATAAATACATGTCATGTATTTGAAGGATGACTCCTTTCTCTGAAATTAGTTAAGCTTGACTAAATGTTGAAAATGTTACAATGCTATCAGCTGGCTAGTAGGTTGGTTTCTTAGACTGTACAACACATTTGTTTTAAAATATCATACAGCACTTATTTTAAAATGAATACTGTATATTTTCTTGAAACTTAACTGCTAATGGACAGTTCATTTGAACAATTAATTACTCTGATAACCAATTGTCCTGGTTTCCACTAGAATAGAATTAATTTTTTCTTCTTAGTAGCTAGAATAACACTGTGTTTTGGATTTAGTATGGGATTTGGTATGAGAGAAATGTTGATAATATACTGATGTTTTTAGTTGTTGCTAAGAAATAAAGGACTTTTCAACTTTGCTAGTGTGCAGGTGTACAAGAAGCTGAAAGGGAGCAATGGACCCAAATTGGCCAGTGGGATATTCCATATCATGCAAAGTCATGCTCAGTATATAGATGAGGCTTGGCCAGAAAGCTTTCTCTCTCTTCCAGGATTGCAGTTTTGGTATTTTCTCTCATCTGGGATTGCTTGCCAGGAACGGGCTGGGCATTGGTCAGTGGGTGGTGAGCATGCACTGTGCATCGCTTGATTGTATATTCTATTATTATTTTAAATTTATTTTATTTCAAATATTAAATTGTTCTTATCTCATCCCACGAGTCTCCTTACTTTTATCCCTTCAATTCCCTTCCCCACTCCCTGGGGTGGGGAAGGGTGAGCGAGTGGCTGCGTGTTGTTTGGCTGCTGGCCAGGTTAAAAACATGACACCAGTTTAACATATTGTAGCTTTTCTGAGAAATGCTTTGGGAACTGACTTTATCCCAGTACAATTTAAATAGATTTCAGAACAACTTGCAGTGGATTTGGATAATGTCCTTTCCATCAGCACCTAATTTGCAGGAAACCACATTAATAGTACATGAGGAGTTCTTTAAAAAGTTGTTTGCTTGTAAGCATGCTAAAAACCTGAATAACTCTGCATAGCGTTACACAGCGTCTGCTGTGCAATTAGTCCCATTCAAGCTACTGAGACTGGTGAACCAAGTAGATTTAACTTTCAGATGTTTCTAACAAACTGCCTTGTGAAAGTCACATAGGAAAAGGTTCTCAGACTGGGTGCCCTAAATCAGTAGACACTTTTTAAAAATTCCAACTTAGGTCTTACTTTGTAGCTAGCTATGTCTTGACTTGAGTTGCTTGTCTGCCAGCACTGGTAAAGAAATTTGGGCTTTATATTCTAATAACAACCCAGACATTATTTCTAAAAGTTGACATTTGCCATGAGCATTTAGGACCAATTTTATTACATCCAATTGAGTCTATACAGTACCTAACTTTTTTATATTTTGCTTAATATGTATCTGGGTTGCAAAAATATGTACACAACATATGTCTTTTCTTTTTGCTTCTTGCCCAAAACAGTTTTAGCACAAATTATTACATAAATAGTGACTATTATTAATGTTAACATTAATCTGGAATAATTTGTTGTACTCATTCATCTATATTTTGCAGGCTGATCATTTTAAAAATCAATGAAGCATGTGAAATTGTAAATGACAAAGTGGAAGCATTTGCAATTCTATCCACTTCTGCTCACAGATTAAGTGTTTTAATCTTCAAAAAATACAATACCCATGATACTGAAGGCCAACAATATGGGGCCTAGCCATGTGAAATTTCTCATGCACACAAATGGAGATTTGTACCTGTTGTACCAAAATTTCACATAAGGGGTTCAAATGATAAAGCAGCTTTAGTGGTGCGTACCCATTTCTATCATAGATGCTTTGCACCCATTGATTTATAACCACTATGTTGCTTGTATAATATGTAAGCTTGTGTTGGTAAAACAAGAGGAGAGGGAATGAAGCTGAATTGCTCAAGGTCACTTTTATGAAGTTAGTAGCAGAGGTGGGCCTAGAAATCAAGCATTTTTGCTATTGTGCTGCAGATTAGGCATTCCCAGAATCCTACCTAGGTGTTTATATCCACCTACAGTGCCTTTCCTAAAGGGCATTGAACTCCAAGCTTGATTAATGGTGACACATTACTTTCTGTGACAGAAGCATAAGCTCTGAATGAACAATTATTTAAATATTCTCAGCTGAGAATCATGCCCTCATCATCCATGCTTGATGTATAAACATGGTCTCTTGACTGTCTACGCTTCTGCCCATCTGTTTGGATGGCGTAATGCCTGTTCTCAAGTAGGTTAAAACCTTGCCGTAGGTCATGTATGCCAGGCGACAATGGTTTTCAATGGAAGACTGCATAACCCTGAAAGTGTATTCACTTCTGCAGGAAATCCTTCCTTTGGTGTAGGATTGAATTGTTAGCTCCTCAGGTTTGCATACTTATCCTCAGATATTGCAAAACAGTATCTGAACAATAGGGAGGAAAAGGAGAGAATGGCCTAATAAGATGGAAACAAGGCAAGAAAGTATCTTTGGTTTTATCTCCTGTGAACTCTGAGAAGAACGGTATAGATTTAATGTTTTAAAGTGTGGAACCTGCCAGGCCAAGGGGCATATCTGTATGATATCTGTTGTGTTAAGTTTCTCTGGCTACTTCTACTCCACATATTCAGGCCCCTGAGGCGGAAAAACAGGGGGACATTGGTCAGTGCACAAACATCTGATTTCTCAAGAAGACCACTTACTGTAGGAGGTATCACAGAGAGCACGCTGTCTTAAAAAAATTCTCATCCAATAAATGAGTGAGATATGTACATAATTTTAATTAGGCTGTCCTTAATACTTGCCTTGTTTATATCTGGTATGTAAAAAGGCAGCTTACAAAATGGTAGTAATGGAATTGCTATGTGGTATAACTTCCTCATTGTATGAACACTTATCTATAGATAGCAACATAGATATCTTTTTTGCAGGAGATAGTAAAATGAGTAAAATATCTTGTATATGTTTGTTGATGTTGATCTCTTAATAGAGAGGAACTGATCTGAGCCCGATGGCTGCTGTACTCTGCAAAATATAAGCTAAGCTCTTTTAGGTTATATTAAATAATGATCTAAATTTTCTGTTACAAAATGTTTGAGATGCTGTTATGTTTATTTCATTTCCAGACAGCATATGCTAGCATATATATAGTAATATAAGCACAAAAATATTTAAAACTATGGTTCAATTTCAGTGCCTTCAGTATCATGAAAGTCACAGAAAGGATTTAGACTGAGCATCTGTCCTGTTTAATTCCCCTTACAATGTAAGATCTGCAGGGTTATCTCAGATATGTACTGATTGAAATTGATAGTCACATTAATGTACTTATTGCTAAAGAACCCCAACAAAACGAAAAGCTTCTGGTGTTCAAATACTGCAGAAAACTCCATACAGGTTATAGTGCACTAATTCCATGAAATGTGAGGGAATAAGCAAAGTGCCCCCTAGTGTAAAAACCTTAACAATGCCTGTTTATAGAGTATTTATATATATATATAAATCACCCACTCTATTTTTGATCTAGTAAGGGCATGGATAGAGCTGAACTTTTTTTAATTTTGCTGATAATTCACAACTGATTTCTTCACTAGCATGTTAGTCTGATTTATTGATTATAAAAGCAAATTCAGGCCTACCACCAGGAAAAATCAAACAAAACATGAATAAATAGCTCAAAACCAGTATTAGACGTATGCTGTCCTAAGGAACATCAGTTTCCATTATGAAATATTGCTAGCCTTTCTTTGAAAAATGCCAGTCCTGCTGGCCTCTGCCTATCTGTTGCGTTTCTTCCTCTTCTGACTACTTGCTCCATGCCATAAAGCTTGATGTGAAGTTTCCAGTGTCGGTGCCTGTCTAGAACAGACAGGAAAAGTTTGAGAAGAGCTAACATCACCAAGCTGTGTACCTAAGCTTCCTCACATATACCTTGTAATTGGTCAGCTGTTCCTTTTTAGCTGTAATTCAATGCAATCTTTGAGTTAAATTATCCAAGTTCTCCATATGAACAATGAATATATATTTGTATAAATCTTCAGATGGGCAATCCAAAGTGCTTAAACCAAAAGCCTGAGTCTCAAGATTAGTTTCACAATTGGCCTTGCTCTGTAAAGTTATTTGATGCATCTGCATGCTAGCCTGGAATTCTTAAGACAGTTGGTATGAAATTTTACATACCAGATATTTCTGTGCACGCATGCAACTTGGTGCTTCTCAGAATTATTCAGGACTTAAGCTATCTTCTGAGATGATGGACTATGATTTAATAGTTTAAAGGTTAGAATAAGGGCCTTGGTTCTTCTCAGCTTGGATCCATACCTGTGTCACCCTGAATAAATGACCTAGCCACCAGACTGCTAGTGGGGCCCCTCAGCATTGCACCCAGGGAAGTTGTATTACTCTGCAGCCACAAGTGCAAGAACCTCTCAGGTGCAACAAGGATGAGCCAGAGCACAACACAAATCTGGTGAGACCAGCCAGCTGGGAAAGGGCAGCCTGATAGTTCCAGATCCTGGTGCTTGGGCTGCTGGAATCACATAGAAACCACTGAACTAACCTTTCAACCAAGTGTCTTAAATTCTTATTGATACAGGGCCCTTGTATCAAGGTTTATCTTGATTTACTTATTTCTGAACCTTTGTACTGTTCTGCAGTCATCAGCAAGAGCTGTGGCAGGAGATCTCATATAGAATAGGCATTTGCCTGGAAGGTAAGACTGTCTTGAACTGGGACCTCTGATTCACAACCTCCAAGGCTGTGTAAGCATTTTCACTATTAGGACATGACTTTAATTCAGTATAGTCACATGATAGTGTACTCTTTGTCCATATACTTCAGATACATCTAAACATCTTCTTCAGGGACCTACAGATTAAATCCGTCCTTCCAGTAATTAAAAAAGGACTAGGAAGTGCTGAGTCCTTGGAATGCATCACTATATATGTCTATGAAACAGCAAACTGTCATAGAATCAAAACCAAACCAGAGTAATATAAACAATTTCCCTGATGTTTCTTCAGACCTGCTTCAAAACCATTTGCCAAGCTTGAAGATACATGCAGGGTTTTGAATATTTTCAAAGCAGTTTAGAAGGACTTTACAAAATACCTTTTTTTCTGCTTTCTCTTGCTATATCCCAGAAAAAACAGTTGTGCTCAAAACGTTAGAGCAAATCTTTCATAATAAAATTCAGGAATGTGTACTACAGATGTCTCAGAGCACGTTAGCAGTATGTGGTCAATAATGATGGCCCTTTGCAGCGCAGAGAATCGTTATGATAGACTGTAGGAAATGAAACAGCCTACTCTGAAGCGCTAAGGGAGAGCTGTTTTCTGTCTCCATTGTCCTAATAAATGATGGGCTGCAACAGATTTCCCAGTTTCATCAGAACTTTCTATAGGCTTATCTCTCTGCAACTTTAGACCATTCTCCTTTAAGCGTATGATTCATTTAAATTACATAGTCTGGAGGTCAGTCTGCAGAGGAAGATCTATAGAGGAAGCCATGGGAAAACTAGCTGGCTATATATTAAGGTTAGGGACTGTGAATAATCCTCTATTCTTGTCTTCCTAAATTTAATCCTTTCAGTGGCAGCATTATAATAAGGGGCACTTATGGTTTGCCTTGTGCTTCTGTTATTAATACTAAGTAGGAGCCAGTCTTTTTACAGATCTTGCAACTTCCCAGTCAGCAGGTCTGTATTTATGGAAGCTGTTCTGATACCTAATTTCCTGTGCACTCTATGAAGCCTTGGTGACTAATACAGGGTTTTGGATTCCACCCCAGTGACCAGGTGCCTCCAAGTTACTTGTATAAGCACCTGACACTTTTTCTTATGTCTAGCCATTAAAAGAGAGAGTTAGTGACTGTTGAACTTCAAGTTATTATGTCCAGTGGTAGGAGGTAGCTGGGTGTTAGGAAACAAACAACAGGGTGAAGAAGTCCCTGATCAGAGACAAATTGGACAAATTTTACATGAGGAAGCAAAAAAGCTAGAGAGATCAAATAGGAGTAACAGATAACAAATGCTTGAATTTAAGAGCAACTCCTTTTGAATTAAAAGTATTTCACAGAGTGTTGAAACTTTGCATAGAAATCTGGCCTGAAGATACGTGGTACAGGTTTGGGTTAACACTATGTGAAACATCTGAAATTAATCACTATTAATAATAAAGATTCTTGTAGATAATAAAGGAACTGTTGTTCGTATTACAGGAAAATCACTCAGGCTCCTGAAATGTTTATGACTATCAGGCTTAATCATTCCTGGATTCACTGATTATATGATAAATCTGATAAAATGTGATTTAGTCTCATGAAATTAATTCAGGCCAGGTTGCTGATACTGAAAACCAAAAGTACTTGATTTGTAGCCATCTGTGGCAAATAGAGCTCTTTACAGTAAAGGTCAAGTATCAGTTGTTCTGAAAACTGTCCTACCAAGTGAAACGACTCTTTTGTTGATATTCAGTAGCTGTATAAGATGGGGTGGGGGGGTGATCATGTTGTGGTTATCGAGAAGCAGTGGCACAAAAAAAAGCATCTTTAAAAAATGTAGGTTAAATCAAAACTCGGAGAGAGGCAGGTCTGTTATTTGGTCTGCCTGCTACCATCCCTGCTACTTCTGTTGCATTTTCCCTTCTGTGCTAGAAGTGGTAAAAATTATAATGTGAATCCCAATGTACTGTATTTCTGATTGTGATTTTATTATATGCATCCCATTTTCAGGATGTTTTTTCCTTGCTGTTTATCTTTCAGCTAAATTTGGAAAGCTGTCTGCAGGCTGGCATTCTGTTGAATGAGCTGGCTGACTGAGTAGATATGTGATGTGATTTTGCACCAGTTAAAGGCTGTAAAGTAAGAGTACTGTTCTCTGGCTTGTCAAGGGCCTCTTTACATATATTAAATCTTGTCTCCTCATGTCATGTGAAGAGACTATAAACCAATAATCCCTTTTCTGATTAATTCTCAGATTTAGCAGATAAATCATGTGGAGGAAGGGGAGATACCTCATGCTTTAAAATAACAAATTCAGGACATTGTTATAAAGTAAGGCTAGAAAGGGACCATTAAGATCAGCATCTGCCCATGGAATTCCTCCTAGGTACTGCATACATTGTGTCTGAAGAGAAGTGGCTGAAACTTCTTCATTTTAAAGACTTAGATGGAATATATCAGATTTTTTGGTAAGTTATTTTGGTTTTTAATTTCTAAACAAAAAGTGTGTCATCTTAATTCTAGTCCCATATATATACACTACAGTGCCAGAGAACAAAGTAAATGTATATGTCATATCTAAAATCTTCTGATTTTGCCTTCCTTTTTCCACAACCAAAATTAACAAAGTGCTTGGTTAAATTTCATACGCATTTTCAAAAAGTTGTCCAAGCCTAAGTTCACAAAGGCATATTGTTTCACAGGCTTTCAAAGCTGCTTCTGCGGAAAAAAATTAAACCAAGCAGTGCTAGAGAAGAGATGATGAACAGGAGGAAATGATAGAGAAGACAGAAGCAGGGCACTTCAGCTGTGAGGATCTTGCCTGTGATACAAAAGGGAATGTGAGATGTCTTTGCCTCCCTCTCTGGCTAAATTTAAAGAGCTATGCTTCTGAAGTCCATACTTGGCTCTAATGGAGGTGCTTTTGGGAATCCTCTAATCTCTTCCTCTTTGGTCATATATTAAGCACCTTGTGAGAACACCCCCATTTCCAGTCATTGCATTTTGAGAAATACAATAAATATTGCTTTCCCAGTGTCTCATTTTAGATACCATTCCCATGTTTCTTTTATTAAGTGAAGGATCTACTACATAAGAGTAACAGTTTTATATAATGTTGTTGCAGCTTTATAGTACAACAGGAACAAAATGAAAAAATGTAACTTTTTAAAGGCTGCCACTGGCAGATACCCAAAAATTCTGTAAAGGAAACTGCCACATGCTGCCAGCAGCTCATAACAAGCACACTCAAATCTTTGCATAATATTTCCTCTTTGAATATGCTGCTTTTAACATCTGCAAGTAGTACTGAAATTACTTTTCCCTGAATTTTTGCTGGAGAATATATAGAAATTTCCTAAGCCATGTTTGTTTTTCACACACTTAATAAATTAGTTTATTAACAGGAATGTTCAGTGATACGAGGAATTTTATTAGTTGTGCAAGGTGGATTTTGTAATTATACTTGTGAATGATGGCATCAGAAATTTTTGTTATGTACAAAAAAAGTAAATGTGTCCATTTAAAACAAAGGATGGCACATGAGAATACTCATCCATTTTCAGAAAAAGCGACAACCAAGAGTTGTTCATAAGATAACTAGAACCTCACTTAATATTAAATAAATAATGAAAACACTTATTTTCACAGACTTCAAAAACAGCAATAGAGATACAGTGAGTGAATAATTGTTCATTGTGTATTAGTCACCCTGCTGCAGTAATTATTATTGCTAATAATAGCTTTCTCAGAATGTTTGGACCCTGAATTTGAATTAACTTTTCCATCTTCTCATGAAATAAAAGTCCTTAATTAAGCAAAGACTTGGACAGAAACTTTAAGAGCCATTGACTAAACTTAGCTAGGACTTTGTGGAGACATAAACCACATCTTCTTACTATGTCTTCCAGAGCAAGGGCCACTCCAAAGTCACAGGACATGTATTGTCATTTTCCCTATATGGTAGTTGTAGGATTTCCTTTGTCCTCTCTGGCTTTTATCCCAAACAGCTGTTCACAATGTCTCACAGGATAAAATTGCTGCTAGTAGTATCAAACTTGAGAGGATACAGTTCTGCATCACACTGTCTTGGAATATCTTGTAACGAAACGTCGTGGTTAGGAGCAGTGTAACCTTTCATTGCATCATATGCAAAACAGCATTCCAAGTGATGTTTAAGGATTGAAAATATCATGTGCATCATGGCGTACAGCAATCCACACAACTCCCCACCAGCCCTGGAGAACTAGATCTATCCAAGTACTTTATCCTTGTAAAAGGCACTTCCAGTTTAAGGAGGAAGAAAAGCAAGATGATGTACAAGTGAAGGAGAATGATTCATGGAACTTTTACTTTTAGCAGTAGGAAAATAACTTCTATTTTTTTGTTTTGTTTTGTTTTCCAAGCCTCCAGAAAACAATATATAATATTAGAACCTTAAACATAGGCCTGGGTTTGATTTGAACAGTATACTTTGCTAATAAAAAATTGTTTGCATTTTGTGGTACAGCTTCAGACTATTCCATATTTCTGAAATTAGTAAAAAACATGTTTAGTTTCCATTGTTCATCAAAAATATGGGAAAAAAAGGGTTTGTGCTTCCTACTCCTTCTCCTTGCTCTCCATTTAATTGGTTTCCTCTTCTCCTCCCCAGCTGCTTAGAGATTGTTCTGTCCCTGTGGCTTTGCTCTCTGCAGTTTCACACTCCTGATTTGCTCTCTGCAGTTGTCTCCTCTGCTGCTCCACTTCACGTGTGATCCACAGCAAACTGTCATTGACAAGTCTCAGAGAACAGTAGGAGCTGGGATTTTCAGTTTTTGCCCTTGCTATGCCTACATGTGGAAAAGGAAGAAAACAAGGATGGGGGAGCGTATCATGTTGATGTTTATTCTGTTTCCCCCTCTATCCTGTCTAAATCATGATACGTACTATGCTTATGTGTGCCTAAAGCATAGCACAATCAGGATACAGACAGCAGCAGTGTATTGAAACTAAATAAATGAGAGAAGAGCTTCTCTGAAAACCTTGCCAGTTATTTCCTTCAAAAGATTGCCATAAATCCCTATTTGCTTCATAAAAACAACTTCTGCTGAATATCTGCAGCAAAGTTGCAGAGACTGTCTTAACACATTGCCAGAGGGTTTTTCTGTGTGAGCCAAACCATGTTCGTAGAAGAAAATTGAAATTATATTCGGAGATTTTGTGATCCACGCTAAAAGAAATTACATATAAAATGTAGCATTTATGTTAGACAAAACTATTTCCACTGTTGATACTTTCATTGATAGTATATTTCAAGAAAAATTAATTTAACTTAACTTTGTAGAATATGTTAGCTTAAATTTATTGAGAGGCAATATGGTCTTGTGTGCTTGTGTAAAACTTTCTTATTTCTAGTGTGTTTAATTTAAAGTTAAAAAATACCCAAAACCTGTCTATTAAATAACACTCATACTTCAGGTTTTTGCTTATCAATAAACATTATTTCTCAGACATCAGCAATGCTCATAGCAGACAGTATAATAATCGTAGGGGAAAATCTGGTTACCAGCATACTAGGAAAATTTAACTATATAAACTGTGATAGATTAAGGCAGGAAGTGACAGCTAATTATTATTTCTGTGATTAATCATTGCAGTTCTGTACTGAAAAATGTCTCAGCTCCACTGTGCTGCTATATACATATGTAACATGAAGACGTGAGACTAAACCTTAAGTCTGAATCTTGCCACCTCAGACTGGAACTTTGAATTATTTTCAAGAATATTTAATAATTTATGCATTGACTAATTCCCATTTAATTGCTTACACCTACTATGAATCAAAATTAATTGAAATTACAGTCTCAGCAAGAATTTTGATGCTGATCATCATAGATAGAGTTGGACATAGCTCTGTTGTGAACGGGGACAATGAGCATAGACCTTGTGGTGGGAATGACCCTTCAGTGACCAGCGCGACTTGAATTCCTCTCCTAATTCCTATAACATGCTCTCACTGTGCTGGCAGCACTCATGTTTACAAAGGGTTGTATGACTTCTCTGTATCTTGGTAAACATGGGACACAGGCTGAAGCAGCTGGAGAGACCTGCAGGGTCTGTGCAGTGTCAGCAGGTTGATGGAGGTTGCAGGGGTATAGAGTCCCGCTTCTCTCCCACAGTATTTCTGCACACTGTAGCTGCCATGTTGGAAAGTCTCCCACCAGTTGGACTCTCTTGTTACCGGAATTGAGAGCTACAGGAAACCAGCCACCTTCAGCATTAATTATTGAGACATTTACAGCTACTCAAAAAACTTCCTTAGTTTCCTGACCCACATCAGTGCTGTAATTTCAAATAATTATTGGGTCATTGTGTTCACTGAACCAACCAGCTTGGAACTAAGGAAGACTTTTAAGTTATCTGAAATTTGAGACACTGCAACTCATTAGTCATCCTGAACATTATTGATTAGAAAAAGGATGTTGTAGTAAGCCTCCTTGACATCTGATTTCTTTCAAAAACAAAGGCTGAGTCACCTATGCACGATTCCCTCACCAGCAGGAGGGAGGGTGAAACTGCAATAGCACCCTATGGCATCAGATGCAGTTGACAGCTCTCAGGAACTGGGAGATGTCTGCGGCAAAACTGCTTTCCTGAGAGCATGGGGGTACTGGTTGCACTGTGTTCAAATGGGCATTTGTAAGGCTGGAGACAGGTGATAATCTCTTCACATGCTGGCATCTTTTGGATACTTTCTTTGGAGAGAGAGGGGGCAGGTAGAAAAAAATAGTATACACAATGGATAGAGCATCCTGGAGGAGTTTTCTGCAAAATGAACTTAATCTGTATTTCTCCTTAAACAGGGTCCACTGATAACAAGAACTAGATTGTTTTCTGTGAGCTGATGCAAGTTACAGCCATCACAATAAAAAGTTGAAAGAGACTCCTCTACTTTTGCTCTTGATTGCTTAGCCCATCAATGCAAGTGAATCTCTATCACTTTATTTTACATGACTATGAGGTGACTAAAGAGAATGGTACAAGTCTAGTTAGAGGAAACTGTTTGCCCAGCCTGTGCCTGGGGACAGAGGATGCAACCCTGCTTGTTCCAGCAGGCTGCACACTTTCCTACTGCTCTTGCCACTGGAGATGCTGTGAGGAGGAGTAGCCGATGCTCAGCAGCATCAGAAGTGGAAGACTTCTTTTGACTCCCAACCTGTGTCCTTTCAGCGGTTTGTAAGCCCTAGGAGAAGGAGATGGTGCCATGCTGAATCCTTTCTGCCAGCCCAGTGGGAGGAGTTGGGTGCCTCATGTTGGTCAGGAAAGAGGACAGCATGGGGAAAGGTGGAGGAGGAAGGAGGGTGTTTCTTAAATGGAAAGATTGCTCCTGAAAGCGCATTTGTCTCCCTGTCTCCCTAGTTTCCCCACTGGCTATCTAGCCTACTTCTACTTCCCACCCCTATTTTACCCATGTAGCTGAGAAGACTTAAAGTATCTTTTGATAATTCTGCCCAGTACCTACTTCCACTGTCATGCAATTATTATTTGCTGTTTAACTTGCTTTTTCATAGCACTTTAACAAAAAGGTAGACATTCTGATGTGAAGATACAATGGCTACATTATCTGTGTTTGTTACCAATTACAGTTCAAGTTTATTTGTTGGTAAAATATTTTTTCATATAGCTAAGGGCAGTTCAGGTCACAAAACGACGATTTACTCCCCCCCCCCCTGGAAACAAATGTCAACATCTGCAAATGTTGTTCAGTTAATGAAAATGGGCTAAAATCAATAAATATAATATGACATATCCCTCATTGGTCCAAAATTGCACAATTCCCACCAAAATCTTTTTCCTCAAAAGCAGAGCTTTACCTGTCTATTAATATTTTACTTTACTATATGTGGTTATTTATATGTCCCTATGAGTAGCTCACAACTTTATTGGATTTGTGCCAACCTCATTCCCACAAGATTCAGATGTGTAATCATCCTACATTTCTCAAGTGAGGAAACGAAATGAAGAGATATCAATATCCCAGTCTTGACAATTCCACTTGCCCTGTGGAGTTCCCAACTCTGGGAATAACCCTGTTGCTGCCAGTCAAGCTTTTTCATGAAGCAAATCACAGCTGTTTCAGGCTTGAAGAGCATGATCTAAATCTTTCCAGGACCCATCTAAGCCAGCTCCTTAATGATGGGTTCAAAAACAGCAATAGGAAATGGACTCAAGGTTCCTGACACTCAGTCTGATACTTTGAAACCAAGCGACCTGTTTCCATCTGTCCTGGTTTTGCTAGGATAGAGTTAATTTTCTTCTCAGTAGTTAGAAGAGCCATGTTTTGGTTTCAGTTCAGACTTACTGATGTTCAGAGAACATCGTTGATAAAAGTACTGGTGTCATTAGTTGCTGCTGGAGCTCAAGGCCACCGTGTTTGGCTGTTCACAGCTGCATTAGGACTGGGAGGAAGAAGCGCAGTGAATAGCAAAACCCAGAACTGGCATTTGGATGTGCCAGTGAAAAATATTCCGTATCATATCCCATTATGTCAGTATATTATCCGGGGCTGACCGGAAAGGGG
>NW_010296249.1:115297-120840 GCF_000700745.2 Antrostomus carolinensis | reverse complement strand
ACTGGATGATCTTTTGAGGTCCCTTCCAAACTCTCACATTCTGTGATTCTGTGATCAGTGTTCTTCCTCGGTGTGCTGCATTTGGAAACAGAGTTTATGAAAAGCAGTCTTATACTTTCCCAAACTCTGTTACATGAATGTCACTCACAAGAAACCTTCCTGGAACATGCATACTTGGCTTTCTTGCATGCAGTGAACAACAGTGAAGCAGTTAACAAAACTGATATTTGAGTTATCATAATTAGTTTGCAGCTTAAGATCAGAAAGTAGTCCTAACTAAACAGATCACATAATTGTCTTAGAGTAATTGCTTAGGTCTGTCTTCAGACTGACATTGACATTGCTGCATTGGTTTGTACTCAATTCACACTTCTATGGTTATCTTTGCAAACAGAAAACTCAAAGCTTTTGAAATAAAGGTGTAGATTCTGGACTGTGACAGTTGATCGTGGTACAAGCTCAAGAACACTGTCTCTCTCAGATGTCTCGAGTCCTCCATCCTGCTTTAAGTTTTCAGTGCAAAGAGGGAAGCCCTTCGTCAGAAATAGCCCTCTGAAGATGTTAATTCATAATCTTATTAAAAGCTGGCTGCTAGAAATAGTTTTGTGACCTGTTCTCCTTTTAACTTTTGCAGTTATCCCAAAAGATACTTTAGCATGGAAACTATGTATCTATTCAAACAATATCCACTTGAATTGCAAGTGCAAATATTTATAGCACATCATTTAAAACAATTTCATATTGTCCTAATTTAAAACAAGTTCTAAGTTCTCTGAAGAGATTATCATAGAATCATAGAATGGTTTGGATTGGAAGGGACCTTAAAGACCACCCAGTTCCAACACCCCTGCCATCGGCGGGAACCCCTTCCACTAGACCAGGTTGCTCAAAGCCTCATCCAGCCTGGTCTTAAACACTTTCAGGGAGGGGGCATCCACAGCTTCTCTGGGCAACCTGTTCCAGTGTCTGACCACCCTTACAGTGAAGAACTTCTTCCTAATATCTAATCTAAACCTCCCCTCCTTCAGTTTAAACCCATTTCCCCTTGTCTTGTCATTAGCTGTCCTTATGAAAAGTCCCTCCCCAGCTTTCTTGTAGTCCCTTCAGGTACTGGAAGGCTGCTATAAGATCTCCCCAGAGCCTTCTCTTTTTCAGGCTGAACAGCCCTAACTTTCTCAGCCTGTCCTCATAGGAGAGGTGCTCCAGCCCTCGGATCATCCTGGTGGCCCTTCTCTGGACTTGTTCCAACTGGTCCATGTCTTTCTTATGTTGGGGGCTCCAGAACTGGACGCAGCACTCCAGGTGGGGCCTTACAAGAGCGGAGTAGAGGGGCAGAATCACCTCCCTCGACCTGCTGGCCACGCTCCTCTTGATGCAGCCCAGGATACGGTTATTGGCCTTCTGGGTTGCAAGAAGAGATTCTTACAGACAAATGCATTACAGGTGAAAAATCAACTTTTACCGTCAACCAGAGCATCAATGTTTCTGTGTGATGGATTCACAAACAGAGAGATGATGCCTGAGGCATAAACCTCAAGCAAATTGCATGGAGGCAGCTGTGTTAGATAAACAAGCTGTTGTCCTGGTTTTGCTAGGATAGAGTTAATTTTCTTTTTAGTAATTAGAAGAGCAGTATTTTACTTTCAGTGTTTCAGTTCAGACTTAGTATGAGAAGAACACTGATAACAATACTGGTGTTTTTTTAGTTGCTGCTGGAGCTCAAGGCCACGGTGTTTGGCTGCTTCACAGCTGCATTAGGACCGGGAGGGGGAAGCGCAGTGAAGAGCAAAACCCAAAACTGGCATTTGGATGTGCCAATGAAATATTCCATATCATATCTCGTCATGTCAGTATATTAACCAGGGGTGACCGGAAGACGGGCACATTCTCTCGGGGATCGCTCGGGCTCACTCTTCTGGGGTTTTGGTTTGGGACCATCTTGGCTGCGGGATCGTTAGCTGGCACAGGCTGGGAATTGGTCAGTGGGCGGTGAGCACTGTGTATCACTCATTTGTATGGTCTGTTATCACTGTTGTTATCATTATCATGTTCTTTTAATTAGTAAATAGTTTTTATCTCAATCCGTGAGTCCTTGCCCTTCTTTCCAAATTCTCTCCCCTACTCCCTGGGTGAGGGAGGGGGCGGGTGATAGAGCAGGCTGTGTTTGGCTGCAAGCTGCAAGCAAAAGGGTGAATCCACCCAAACCACCACAGCTGTGCATTTCAAAATGGGAGAGGGAAAGAAGCAAATACAATGAAGGTCTGGCAAACTTATCCCCAGTTTATGCAGGTATACATTCTTCTGGTTTTGGATTGGAGGCTAACTTGATTTTCAAATCTGTGTTATGTTTTCCAGCTTTTTAGTTCACACTATCTTGAATTGCCACAGATTAATCCATTCACATGCCCAAAGCCAAGGATGAGTTGTATTCACTGTCTCAGCTATAACATAATTCAGATTGTCAGATGTTAGTATCTGATTGTGTGCACTGCACATACTTTCAGTTAATACTTAGGTCTGAAGTCTCAACAGAAACTAACAGATATTAATATGGACTTTCTTGAAATCAGGATTCACTACACCTGTTCTCCTTGCTGGAATTTTACTAATATATTTATAATCAGTAATTAATAAACCTCCTCTCAAACTTCCGTTCATATATTTGCCCAAATATCAGCATATTTACACCTCAGGTCTTTGGTTATATTTTAGGACAGTGTTTTGTGATATAACTTACTACTTCCACTGTTAAAAAAATCATTTTGATACCTTAGTGAAATGGCAACACTAATATCTACAGATGAGATATCCAAACATAACAGAAATTTTATATACATATTAAACAATTCACATAAACTGTTAGGTTGCTTAAATAATAAAATATATTTTATGTTTAAATTTGTACAGTAATTTTTTTTTACAAAATGATCATAATTATAATTCCAAATTCCAAATAAAATCATTCCAATTTTCCTTGGAATCTTAGCATCTTCAAAGAAATAATCAACCAAGGCCATAAATCATCTTAATCTTGTGCATGTCCTAGGTGCAGGTAAATATGATACTATGTTAGCTATTTCAGAAAGAATTTTCAGGGCTTAATAAAAATTACATTATTCCAGCTAATCAGTGTATTTGGAAAACAATGTATTTGCATCTGCAAACACAGGTTTTTCAATAGAAACAGTGTGTTTCCCCAGAAGGTCACCCTATTATAGCCAGGTGATCAAACAATAAGTGTAATAAAACTAGTTTCAGTGTGTTTGGAAATACTGTCACCCATTTCTTCTCAACAGTTCCAGTCCCTTGTAATGAAAAAGTTAAGATAATACGGTGAAGAATATCACTCCAAAACCCTATGGCAGTGTATCTTTGAGACCACTGACTGAATTAAGTTTGTTGATGCAGCTGTAGAAGATACAATTCTGGATATTTTGGTCCCTTGCTCAGGTACCAAATGTCTTGTTTTTAACAGTTCAGCTATGATCAGCTATGATCTCCATTAGCTGGAGATCATAGCTGATAAGTTCTGTCTTTCAGTTCATGTCATTGTGCTCTGTGATATCCACAGTGTGTGACGGCTGTTTCAGAAACTCTATGAGTAAAAGAAACTGAAAAAAATATCTTTTTCTACCCCCCATTCTTTTCTTTTTTTGGTTATACTATGCAAGCCAACCTTTTACCTCAGTAGAGGTTTTGCCTAGGACACCTTAATGTGATATCACCTGTCAATGTCCAATGGCCATGTTAGTCTCTCCCTGGAGACAGCTCAATTGTACAGGAGGCAGTGTCATCAAATGTACGGAAGACATATCCTCAAGTTATTACCTAGCTGACTAATATAACACAGTACCTTTGAGACTCTGCTAAACATAAGGGAGTGGTATTATTAGAGCAATGCATTGAGATTGTTGAAGGTACTGTAGGGCAGTTCCTCCTCAGGTTGAACCCGGTGTGTTCCATAAAGCAAGTTTAACAAGAAGCAAGGCTATACAGATTTCCTTTCTGCAACTGGACACTATGGTAGCAAAAGAAATGTACTTTGCCTTTTTTAGTGCTCCTTACCACTTTTCATAAGGATGAATCTCACTAGTTTCCATACCCTTGCAACCTGAGTAACTCATTGCTACAGCACATCTTACACAGACCTTATTCTGAGATGCCACACAAAAGCTTCAGGTGGTGTGGCACGCAGCTACCTGTCTGCTTTAAGGAATTAGCTTTAGAAAAAACATATTGTCGCCAGTTCTTGGCTGACAACATCACTTCTGTAGTACTTTCTGAGAGATATCAGGTGTTGACTTTGATCTACAAAGCTCTGAGTCTCATACATTTGGGAAAGCATTTTCCTCTTGATGTAATACTGCTGAAACCGAGAGCAACTGCAGAGCTTCAGCAACCCACGTTCAGACACAGATATTATAAGACATTCTGGGCAAAGAGTCCTCCATCCTGAATCACACTTTTACCTATGAGCTCACAAAATCTCTTTTGTCAACAGGTAGAGCACAAGAAAATACCCAGCTTTCCTTGTATATTTACCTTAACAACAGGGTAAGTCCATGTTACACAAGCATGGGAAAGGAAATCTCTTTGTAGATAAATGTTCAAAAGATACCTTTGGATTAGATGGTATTTCATGCACTCTGGAGACTTATAACTCTGCATTTAATAAACTAAAAATGAACAAATTAAATACAAAGCAATCATTTACAACTGCAGCTAAATCTTCAAATGCCTCATCAGTAGATACAGTTAAATTAGTACTCTGTCTCCCAATTACAATTAAAACCAGCACATTTCCATATTTAATCTTCAATAATTTCTTAAAAATTACAGGGAAAGAAGCTTGCCCAAGAAGCTGAAAACTATCAAATGTCAACAAATAAAGATGCTAGCTATATCAAAGAAATCACACGCATACATATAGCTTGTGTCAGTTTATTCTGCTAGTATTCTTCCAGTAACCAACAGGAAACCCTTTGACCAGCCCAAACACAGCCTCACAAGATTTCCTCCTCTTTGCTAAATGACTGCAGTTATTGTATTGAAGAATGACAAGGCATCTGCCTGGTATTCCTGAAGAGTGTGCCTATCTTTCATTGAACAAAATATTGAATACCACAATCAATGATGAGAGGAAAATAAGTGGCCTCACCAGTTTCCAGAAGCAGCTCTTCTCAAGCAGTTCAAATATTTCTGTCTTCAAAGATAAAACCAGTAAAAAGATAAAGCTGCAGACTAGACCACATTGCAAAAAAGTACGTTTTAACAGCCCCAGGAATTTTAGTCAATGTGCCGACAGCAGTTTACTTGGACTGTAGTATGTAACAAGTGTAAGCCATTTACTGCAAGAGGAAAAGTCCAATACTTAAATCCCTCAAACCAGAGGAAGTTTTACCATGCCACTGAAAACACATATTTCATAAAAAATATCACAAAATTTGATTTAAAGTTACCTGTAAACTGTGCCCTCCATAATCCAAACTCAAATGGCTTGCAAGATTGCCTACTTCTGTTTGCTTTGTTCAGTCAGAAAAAAA
>NW_010296249.1:47658-115276 GCF_000700745.2 Antrostomus carolinensis | reverse complement strand
AGGATTCACCTTAACTGTTTGCTTTACCACTGTTTCCTTCATCACATTTGCTGACCCTTCTGTGATTCACCACACCTTAATGAGGAAATTATTCCATTTAATTCGATGAGGCATTAAGTTTGGAGCTTTTGGTTTTGACTTTAGCCACACAAGTGTTGTTTTGCTTAGTGATTTGCTCAGGCTCATTAGAAATCTGACTTTGATACTGTGTATCGATTCATACACTCTCAATTATTAACACATTTCAAGTGTTTGCAGATTTGTGCATCTGCATGTACATGTGTACATACACACAGAGGAGGTAATATTTTCCAAGGTTAAAAGGTTCACCCATCTGGAATCATCCAAAAAGGAAATACACATTCAAAATTTGTGGTAGCTTTGAAAACCTCAGTACACTGTAGATGGATAAACACCATAGCTGGATTAGACACATACCAATCACTTAGTTTTTTGCTGAAACTTACAGTGAGTCACTAGTATCAGTTTCACTGTGGAAAGACCAGCACCCCATCATAATACAGATACATACTCACACACAAAATGTCATCCAGTAACATGCATGCCTAACTAAGAAGAAAAGCATCAAAATAAGTATGATTAAAAGGGCTCAGAAGAATTACTTAATTAGTAGAAGGTACAGCAGTTCTCAAAACCTTGGGAACTTTTCAGCCTACTAGTTGGAGGCAAGTCTAGCTCTATATCTAATAAGATCAATTTCTGTTCAGTGCATTTATTTATTCTCCAGATTGAACAAGGGATAAAAAGCAGATATGCATGAAACTGACAGCCATGGTTCTCTTTTGTTTAGGATTATCCATTGTTGAATCATTTTTCACTGCAGCTAAAGGGTCTGTTTTAACTTTCTGACTGTTCATCACACATAATTTGGAGTATTTAACATTATGTCGAGAAAATTGTCCACTGCTTCCCACCAAGGAAACCTATTGGGAGCTCTATATCTTTAAACTAGTTTTACTTAATGCATTCCGTTGAATAGCATGACTGTCTTACTCTAATCAGTGCAGTCCTAATATAATTAATCTCAAAATTGCTGTGGGGAGTACAAGGCATCTCAGTTGCTTGTTGTAACAATCTAAATTAGCCTATTACCAAAAGATGTTGGGGAGGAACAGTTCACTTTAGGTAAATGCTGTCAGGATATCCATCCTTTCTATTTCTAAAGCTGAAATTAAAACTATCATCATAGTTCTCCTTTTGAAATCCAAATGAGTACATTTGGAGGTGGGAAAGTATAATTAAATTTGATGTGGTATTCCTACAGATGCAGTTTTGCATTTTATAATAACTGAATTTGCTTGAATAAAGATTCATGTTTTATTTAGAAAAGAAAAACTGGTTTGGCTCAAAGCATGCCATTGTATCAGAACAATTCCCTTTTGTCACTGAAACTTCACAGATGGTTGCTTCTTCTCTTCCTAACCAAAAATTTACTCTCGCTGTTTTACTTTTTACACAGACATCCTTTAAGTGTTCTACTTAGAGATATTCTGACTGGGTATGCGACTCCTCTAATGTACAGCACATCTCGGAAGTGAACTTTAAAGAATTACATTTAAAAGTAATTCCACTAATGATAGTGATTAATGATAATAAAATGCAGAGAACAGCTGATGTAAATGCCTAGAATCCCATACTTGGTGTTGTTTAACCTCATCCCCTCTTCTCAGGAATTAAATCAAACATCAAATGAAATAGAAACACGACCCTAATACAAAGGTTACAAAAGGTGACGAAAGTAGTAAATTGAGGCCAGTTTGGCCTGTTATTCTTTGTGGTCCCACAACACAAGAATAGGAAGTGTTTTCAGTTTGCTACTACTAAAAAAAATGATCTGAGTAAAATTTTATCTTTTAAGGTCTAGCAATTAATCTTTCAACCACAGGTAAGGGCAGAGAGTAAGATTCTTGCTGGGCAGAGAGTAAGGTTCTTGCTGTGCAAAGAGTTTAAAGTGCTTCTCCTGCTCAATAAATATGCTCCCCAACATTAAAATAACAAGCCAGCTTTGTCAACTTATTTGTCAACTGTCTGAAAGAAAGTCATATATTCATTTAGATGTTGTATTTTTTCAGTGATGATCCAAAGCAGAACACTGAACAATCCAGAGAGATTATCACCTAATCTGTTCTTTTAATATATATAAGAAATCAAAATGTAAGTAAAACAAGCACTGAATAATTTAAAAAGTGCATAACATTAAGGGTCTGATTTTAATTTGCATATTTTTTTCCATAATAGTGCCTAATTAAGACATCAGCTTAAAAAAACAAAAAACAAACAAACAAACAAACAAAAAAACCCCAAACCCAGAATTCTAAGATTTTCCACACTGAATTAATGTTAAGGACTTTTAATGGATGTCTTAATTAGACTTTGTTATTCATGGAAATTTTACATAAATTTGAATCATGTCCTGCATGCAACATTCCCAGCTGAGTCTCAGCAAAAATGCTATACGGGACTGAAAGACTTTTAATCCATGCGCATCTAGCAATTTATATTCTAAAGCCAACATACTCTATTTTCACTTTCTGGTTTAATTTGCATTAATATTGTAACCAACAAAAATCACATAGTTATCTCCCCTCAAAGTAAATTTTGATTTTACGGACCCACTTTTTTTTTTAAATATGTAGAAAGTCATGCAGCTGGACCAGAGCATTAGCCCATAGGGACAATAGCTACAATGACCTTCTGAACAGTCCAGAGAGGCCATATCTGTTATTCAACACAGAAAATTTGATTCAATCTCAATTTCTGTTGCTGTTGTGTTTGAAAAGCCTGTCATTACAAAACAAAACAAAGTACAAAACAAAATGCTGTCACAGCAACCCCTTCATCCCTGATAAGACTGTCCTTCCAAAGGAACCTAACTCTTAGGAGAAGGAAAACCCAACTGTTGTCTCTTCAGTTTATGTTCCCAAGGCTCTTCCAAAAAACATGCTGAAGCACAAGCTACAGGGCTCCTCAGGAGCCTTTCAGACAAGACATCAAAAATAAATAACAGCCTGAGCAGCAAAGATTACATTACATTGACACTGGAAATATTCCAAGTATTGTCAGACCAAGTCTCGACTGCAGCTTATCCTATACTGCACATCACATACTAACACTACGTGCTGATGCTATCATGGAAAGCAGTTTTGCACACAGTCCTTCACAAATTATTTCACTAATGAAAACCATATTAATTTCCCATATCAGACACAAGTCTGAATTGGTGAAGCCGCCAGGAACTCATCTGTTACTGCATGTTCTCTACAAAAAGAAGAAAAATCGTTTTGTGGGTCTGTGCTGTGCTCACTACAGCAACATCTTTGCATCTGTGCAAAGAAATGTCATGTGCCTACAAAACAGAGCAAGCATTACCTTGCCAGAGTTTATTTTCATTGTCAGTCTATAAATACTGACAATGAAAATACTACCTGTATGTTGGTGCCTGTGTATGCGTGCACACGTACACATCAGCACACTCCTTTCTCCATCCTGCAGCAGGAGCTTTGTCTCCAGCAGCCCTGCGTGGCCACAAAGGTGTCCAGACTGCAGCAGGGCATGGGACTCTAGGACCTGCCCTCCCAGTGCTGCCGAGCTGTTGAGTACAAGAGTTTTTCTTATGCTTGATAGAGGAACAACGAGTGGATATGGCTAACCTGTGTCCTTTATTCAACCATGCTGAACAGGAAAAGTTTCTGGATCACTTATATGCCAGCTACCAGTTTTCTCTGAGACCAGAATTAGTGAGATACATCCTGGAAATCACATATTCCTCATAGAATTTCTTTTGGAGGGTCTGCATTGCTTTACAGTACCTGGCTAGTCTGCGGGCTGGACGGGTCGTAAGAAGGTACATAATTCTTCAGAGTATCCTGAGGATTCAGGTGGGGAGGATATCTGATCGTTGGATGAGAGAAGTAGCTAGACGGGGCAGGAGGGAGAATAGCTTGTGCTGGAAATGGCAACGGTGAGGGTGGAGGTGGAGTTCTAGTTGAGATGACTGGAGAAGATAAAATAAAATTAAAATTACTTTGCATCTTGTTTCTTCTGAAACTCTTCACCTCTGTGTTATAGCAAGAAAAATAAAGAGTCAGTTATAAATGAGTACGCTGCAATCCTGCTTCACAGCATCCTTACAGAAAAACTTACATGTCTTTCCCTCACATCATCCCAGGCAATAGAAAGTGCTACTGTTTCATATTCATGAATACTGTATTTTGTTTTGTTTTTGTGGGTGATGCCATTATATTTTTTCATTTTTTCTTTAAACAGTAATCATTCACTAGCATAAAAGACATTTCAATTTTATAGTTTTCCCATCTGGAGCCTAAATAAAAAAAAATATTTTACTCAATAAATAAAACCTACAGTTTTATGCACAGCACTGCAACAGAGGAGAGCAAAGTCATCAAACCCTAACAAATAGTGATTCCTCACTGCATTGCACTCTACCTGCCTCATGTGGGGATGGGATAATAACTACTCATCAATAATGCCATGAATATTAGCTCACCTTTGTTTAAATGCTAATGAACACAAAACTTCAGGGCCTGGGAAACCAATCCTGCTGATAAAAATATCTCTGACAAACAAACAAGTATCTACCCTATACATTCCTTTGTATTCTCTTTCTTCCCAGCTCCTGCAAACACACATTTCTCTGTCTATAGACTATATGTAATGTCTAAACAATCAGCAATGTTTTCACAGTGAAAGGAATGTACAGCATGTCCTGCTGCTGCCCAGTTGTCCGGTTGGAAGTGGAGAGTTCTCCTATCACACTGCACAACAACCCATTTCCACCCTTACTACATATCTAGAGGGCGCCCAGTTGGCAATGCTTTTAAAAGGAGGTATTGAGTTCAATGAAAACAGAGAAAAGACAACAGTGTTTTCATTTTTTCTAATGGGAGGGTACAACATCAGGTCTGTATAAGGAAGGTATTTTATACAATGCTCACAGTTCTATACTTGCAGCACTCAGACTACCTGAACTGAGTTTAATGAGCACTCCTGCAAGGACACCCCAACCTCCAAGCAGACCAAATGAATAGGGAGGTATTTCTTCCTCCTCCATAACCCTCACCACTGTGTGCAACTCCTGGGATTCCTGGGTGGTGATGCTGGGGAAAAGTGCTCAGTCTTGGTGAAGAATCCTGGGGAGAAGTAGGACTAAACAAAGGCTTTTCAGGTTTCTTCATTGTAGGAGAAGACATATCTGCAATAGAAAAACAATGAAAGAGTGACATCAGCTTAGAAGCTCATCTCAGGACACATAATTTTGTAGACTTAAGATACTTATTTTTACTGTTCTTGCATAAATATTGTTTGGTGACCCAACTCCCCTAGGACCAATAAACTAATTTTAAACTATTGCTTTCAAACTTGAGAACAAATAACAATCCTCTAACTGGTCTTTGTGCTGCAGAACAGAAACTACATTCCTTTCATACCAGACAAGCCAACCAGCGAAGAAATGCATGTCTTCAGAATCTCCTTAGACATTTCTCAGCTCCCGAGAACATCACCAAATCATCTGCTCCTTTAACAACCACATAATCTTTATTGCATTTTTTAATGGAACACCTACACTCAGGTGTGTATGGTAACTGCCATACACATGACTGTTTATGGTACTTATTATTTTGTTATTTTAAAACCCGTCCCTTACTCTTCCCAAAACCATAGTGAAACAATGTAACCCCCTGAAGAATAAAGGATACTTTAACTTCCCTGTCTCAAATGTTCCACATCTTAAGTAGGTCCCTCCCACCTTTTCCTTCAAGTTTCCCTATCAACAAAAACATCTCTTTAGCACTTACTGCATGAAGATAACAAACTAGTAAGGAAAAATACATTATTTCTACCATGCAGGGTTACTAATATTGCCTAAAGCAAAAATACTGAATTATTTCTGAAACTTTAAACTAATTAAAAAACATTTGTTGAACTTCGCACCAAATTATTTCAAAGTTAATTATAATATTTTTATAGAACACACATCAATATCATAAGTGGGTTCCATTCCATAGGACACACATCAATATCGTAAGTGGGTTCCATTCCAAATCAATCGGACTAACTCATTTTTAAAGCAAAGGTCATTTCTTAAGTACAACAAAAAACAAGGGCCATATTGCAGATGGCTTTCCTACATGGACCGTGTTAGCCCTTAAAGTTATTTTGGCACTTTTAATATTGGCACACTGTATTGTGCTATTCTGGGGGACATACAATCATCTTGGAAGTCAAAGACTGGCCTGCAAAATGTGAGCGCCTTACTGACATCAAATCAGACCCATGCTTTCTGAACTGGCTGGAGATTAAGAGTGGGTTTTCACCCTTAAAACCCTACTTGGAGCATGACCCATCAAACTGAGAGACTGCTTGTCAGCTCTACCCCATCCCACTGTCAAGCCCTGCATAGGCACGGGCACAAAACTCAGAGTAGACTGATAGTGCCTCTCCACCATCCCCCTGCAATTACCTTGCTCCCCTTAGGTCTTGATGACTAAGTCTGCTGATTTCCCAGATATCCTGCAAGGTTTGCCTGTTCAAGAAGGCCTCTGAGAAAGGATTCTATTCAGGGAAACATTTAGCAAGAGCAAGGAATTGCTTTACAACAGAGCAATTCAACACTTATTCAGTTCTAACAGATAAGACAAAAGTTAATGTATGCTTTCTATTATCCTGATCTGTTGCAATTTTATGTCATTTTCAAAAACACTGAGTGCTGACAGAGGCACCTCTAGATGTCTTTGGTAAATAAATTGTTATTGAGGAAGAAAACAGAGGAATATTTTGGTTTTTTGAATCTATCAGCAGGTAGCAAATACAAAGTTGCCAAATCATTAACAGTTTTGTTGAATATGTTCTGCTAAGATAAGAAATAATATCTAAAACTGCAAGACTGAATTTTTTTAAATTGAGTTTTGCATAGGCAAACCATGATAAGTCAGCACATTAATTCTGGAACAACTTTTAAATATTTCATTGTGTTTTATTTTCGTCTCAAGTGACAGCCGTAGCTTCCTCATATAAGGTCCTAGTTCCATTAGAGCAAGAAAATTCTCACACCTCCACAACAGATGTAGGATTTCTTAAAAGCCCAGAACAAAATTAACCAGATATTGTCTTTGCACTGTGGTTCTGTGCACACACAATCTCTGTCTCTGCAGAAACACTGCAATGTTACAGTTTGAGAAAAAGGTAAATGTGCCTGTATAGACACAGCCCCCCACTACAATGCTGTGGTCATCACTAGTTGTCACAGAACTTATCAGTAACCAAAGATCTTGTATCTTGAGATTTAGGCTATCGCAAAAGAGAGCATGTATGAACAGATTAATTTGATTTCAAAGTAGAAGCACTGCACTTAAGTCTCCCTAAGGCAAAAATAAAGAGCCATGGTCTGGAAGTGGAAAATCTTTTCCTTATGTAAAGCTCATATTCAACAAAAGAATTCATGAAAGAACAAGCTGCCTAGCTCCTGAAGGACTACATGCGTCAGCAGCTCTGATTTCTGGAATGCAACAGAGATTTAATTTGGTTGGTGACTGTTACTTCATTAAACAAGTAAAAGTTGTGTTTGTCAAAACCAAAATATTTTAATTGCCCAAAAGAAATATGCTATATGAAGTGCGATGTAATCAGAGTATCCATTAACCCCCCAGTGGCATCCCTCATTTTAAAAGAATCTACCAAAAAGGAAATCGGTGACTATAATAACACTAGCATTTGCTTTAAAAATGTGTAATTTGTTCCCACTCCTACTTTACAGAAGTAAGAACTGTAGTTAGAACATAGAAAACATAAAGCACAAATGACAAAACAAATGCAATGAGCTTCTCATACAGAAGACCGTTTTCTCATCAAGATTAATGTGATGGGTCGTCAGAAGCAGAAAATTCAGCACTGCGATAAAAATACTCGTTACCCACTAAAATGAGTGGTGCACACAGAACACCACCATGAAGTGCTTTCAGAAGAAGCCTTGTTACATACAGCAGAGGTAACTACAAAAAATAACAGCTGAAGTGCAGGCAGCACCTTCTTTGTTAAAACAATGCACTTTGCATTGAGAAGTAATTCAGAGAGCCCCTTCCCCCCGCAGCCCCTGCGGCTCTCCCCATGTGTGCCTGGCCATCATAACAGAGAATTCATGCTCCTGCCACTGCCAAATAACAGATGCAGCCGACAGGGGAGACAGAACAATAACTGTTTGTATAGGTTAGGAAGAAAGGCTGCAGCCCTCTCCTCCTTGACCAAGAGAGAAGGCATGGAGCTTCTATAGGAAAACACACAAGTTACATTTCTTTGTACAGTTACCAGTTACAAAAACAAAAAATGAAAAAAAAAAGCAAAGCAGTTTTTCACTGTCTTTAATTTTGCTCGAAGAAACAGTGCCTTTAAATAAAGCAGAATGAGTTAAAGTGACAATGAGACCACCTGATTTTGCTAGTATCCTCTACATAACAGAAAACACACATTTTCCTCAATTTAAAATTTTCCTCAATTTATTATTTTTTCCACATTATGAGATATAGTCTAGCAGGCTACACAGAGCTTAGTTATATACTGATAATTACATAATGAATGACAAACAGAGGTCACAAATATAGGCCACTTGCTCTTAGATCTGTGTTAAAGTTTCAGGAATGAGATTCTAATCCTTATTACTTTGAGAATGAAAATAAAACAGTTTATAGTGTGATTTATTTTCAGACATTTGGAAAAAATGCTAAACACAGATGAGACGCAGAAGGATGCCAAAAGGACTTGGACAAAATTATCAAAAGGTCAACATTAATCAGACACTGTTTTGTTTTTAATTATCAGTGCTGTTCCAAATCACTGTTGCCTATATTTGCACATTACTGTGGAGACATAATATGTATGCACCCAAACAGGTGGCATGTTACACATTTTAAAGCATCACATCAAAGAAAAAAGGGTTTAGGCAAATAAAAAGAGTTAGATCATCTTATCTCCCAACAAGGTAAATCTGTCTACATAGGAACACAGAAGAGCTGCTGTGAAGCATAGCGTATGTAGCCTGCTCATCAGCAGCTTGCACAAATGGTGCTCCAGATGTATAGTTGTTCAAGACAGCCCAAGGCAACAATTTTGATCAATTCTAATGTGATAAAATGCTGCAGGGAAAGCGTGCAGAAACGTGTTTACATCAGCCTTTAATCAAACTGTTGTTCGCTTCCAAAGAACCTTAGGAAGCACTAATGAGACATGAGTTTTGGCAGTTTCCTCATCAAAACAAAGACTCTCTTCCTCAGTCTGAAGCAGCTTATCATCCAGGCAGCTCCCTGGATGAATGTCACCTTGGCACACAACTCAGCAAGCCACCTGTTAGGACAACTTGGCTGGAATCAAGCAGTGATCCAGGGTAAGTTCAAATATCCACCTGCCTGTTTCTGGACACCTGATCTGCTTTCTTGCTCACCACCATAATATGGCAGCTTCTCTTTCTTGCTCATAAGACATGTTCATGAGAAGAGTAAGAAAAAAATCATAAATAAATACTAAATATCTTTTAACCCAGCTTAGTCTTTAACTCTTACTACTATATTTTCTACTACTTAGTTTCACAAATCTTTCTTTACAAGGTATGTTCCTGCAGACAACAATTTGTAAAGATTTATTTACAACTCAGTGTAGCATCACCTCCAGAGAAAGCAAGACAAAACAACATTCAACTTACTGTATATATAACCATAGTGAAAGCAGGAAAGCTATGGAGTCCACAGAACCACTGGCAAGCTCTAAGAGGCATTATTTCATGCTACAATTTTAAACAAATTGCTCTTTCTCCAGAGGCAGTACCTGGGATAATTTCTGGTAGCAGGATACACTGTGTACATCACATCCAGCTGAGCCTTTCTCTCCACTGCCACCACCACATCTGGTAGGTATGCTTGTGTGAAGCATGTGTGAAAACTTAAGTAAAATTTTAAATTCACATTGAATAGTAGCTGTATGATGCTAATGAATCATGAAAAATCTCACTGTGGTCAGGAGAATCACTTTTGTTTTACACCTGGGCATGTGAAGAATGAGCAGAGCCACATTGCACAGGCAGAGCCAGCATCATCATTTTTCAGATGCACCCAGTCTGATTTCCTTTAACGCTATAATCATTCTGTATTTCTCAATTGTAGGTCTTAATAAGACATCTAATACTGAATATCGATAGCTAAGTGACTCCAAAGCACAACCATCTCTCATTTTTAAGAAAAAGGCTTTGTTACATTTGTTCTAAAGACTTGGCACTGGGGCTGGATAGAAACCAAGAATACTGAAAATCAGAATATTTTAATTCATTTGTCTTCTTCACTAAAAATTAAATGGTGACGTATTTTTGTGAATAAATAGGAAAGAAAGACAGATGTGTCTGAGATACTCAATGCCTAGAATAGAGCAAGACTTGCTAGAATTCCTGTTCAGCATCAGGCAGAGAGGAGGCTTTGCATCTAGCTCTCCCATTATCCAAATCTGTGCCCTCATTATTAGCTTGTTGGCGTCTCATTCCCCCTCACTGTAAGTTTTAAACTGGACCAGAGAAGCCCTCCTAAAAATTTATTTATTTCCATGAAAAATTCAGTTGCAATAGTAAACGTTTTCCTGAATGGAAAATCAATAAAAGAAAACAAAACACACAAGCAAATAAATCACAATCAGTCTTGTTCTGTGACTTTCTGAGACACGTATAGCAATTCTCAGTAAGGCCTTTGTGCTCACTTTTAAGACAAATAGTGAGGACTTACATGAAGATATATACTCAAGTTGCTTAGCAGCTGAGAGCATTCTGAACTTGAGGAGCAGCCAGTGGTAAGGTTTGGAGAGCTGCTCTCTTCACATTTAAAAACCTGATCTCAGTTTTATTTTTGCTTCTACACCAAGTGTAGGAAAGCATTTTACATGTGAAAATTTTATACTAGAGTAGAATGTTTCAGTGCACAAAGATTTTATAATTTCCCATCTTCAAATCAGTCTACTTAGTACCAATATTGCATAATTCAGCCTATCAGACTGTGACACTGCTTTTCCTGACAGGAATCATGCTCAAGGCTAATTAAACACTCTGTTGTGCTGTTTTTCTGTTTCACAGAATCATAGAATCACATTGGTTGGAAAATACCTTTAAGGATATCAAGTCCAACCATAAACCTAATACTACCAATTCCACCTCTAAATCAGTTCCCTAAGCATCTCATCTAACCATCTTTTAAATACCACCAGGGAAGGTGACTCCACCACTTCCCTGAACAGCCTGTTCCAGTGTTTGACAACCCTTTCGGTTAAGAAGTCTTTCCTAACATGAAATCTAAACTTCCCGTGGTGCAACTTGAGGCCATTTCCTCTCACTGTATCACTTGTTACCTGGGAGAAGAGACCGACCCCTACCTCTCTACAACCTTCTGTCAGGTGGTTGTAGAGAACGATAAGGTCTCCCCTCAGCCTCCTTTTCTGCAGGGTAAACAACCCCAGTTCCCTCAGCTGCTCCTCATAAGACCTGTGCTCCAGGGCCTTCACCAGCTTAACTGCTCTTCTTTGTACCTTCTCCAGCACCTTGTCTTTCCTGTAGTGAGGGGCCCAAAACTGAGCACAGTACAACAGAGGAACCATTTCAACGATTAGTTTTTGTGATTTGCAGTAAAAAACTTAAGAGGAACTACACTAGAATTTCTCCCAATGCCATTTTCAGTACCACAAACTGACAAGCAAAACACTACAACAATGTTGCAATTCAGAAAAATTATATCAAAACAAGAGTAAATTTCTTACAATAGCAACTGAATTACTCCTTTGTTCATTCACTATTAATCTTTTCTAATGCTATTACACTATTTTATTTTTCATTATTCAGTTACTTTTAATACACATAAGAGAAGAAAGTGATGCAAGAACTTACAGGCAAATGAAACGAGAGTCAGAAACCCTTTAGATGGAGTAAACATGTCATTCTTCTCATCCTTACTCACACGCAAACTTGCAGAATACTACACTCCATTGCTAACAGTTACATTCTGTGGGATGTATTAACCTTGATCATTTTCTTTTCCTCAACAGAAGGGAGTTTGGACAAAAGACAGAAGGGTTCTATCTACCTGCCCTTCTATCTCCCAGTATATTGGGAGTGGAAGAGGTGGGGAGGGGCGAGTGGAAAACCCAGATGAATCTCTATACAAACAAGCTCTAGGATGCTTCTTGTTGGTGTGACTAACTGAATAAAGTTGGACAATCAGCTTTCATTCTTCATTGCATTACTGATCATTCTACTTTTTATGGACAGAAAGCAAAACAACTGAGTACAGTTCCTGTTAAAATTACATACATTAGCTTTTGAAAAGTATAATTTTAGTGCATGGTTATTTAAGGGAGGGTAATTGGGCAAGCTCCATACACATTTTCTAAAATTAACAAATTTATTTTTTTTTTTAAATTGAGTTTTAACAAAGGGCAGTTTATAAAACAGGAGAAGAGGAAAGATATGGTGAGATTAGAGCATTAATATTGAATATGTACGTATCAAAAACATCCACATCCCAAAGTAACTTCACAGAAGTTTAACAGTAGGACAGGACATACGGACCTAATCCTGTAATAGCTGGTTGACAGTGTCATATGACATGTAAGTAATTAAATGTCATACTGAAGAGATTATTCCCATTTAAATTTACTTCTATTCCCACTAAGATTAGTTTGAAATGATGGCATGCTATCCTGCAAGAACAGTGGGCAGCAATTCTTCATTCTCATCCTCCAAACCCGCCTTGCCACTCCTCATCCAAAAGCAACAGAAAACCTCCCAGGAAAAGTTCATAATCAGCACTGACTGTGTTATCATATCTGCACTGTTTCTTGTGATGAGAAATTATTTTTTTTTCCATTCATTGATCTGTTGGCATAAAGCTGGCCAGCCTTCATTGACCCTACATGCCTCATACCAGAAACAATGTGCAGCAGTGAGATCTCCCAGACACAGGTGCTACTACAGAGACCATGAGGAGTTGGACTGTTGCTGCTGGGGGGAGATGAGAATGCCTCCACCAGCCTCGCAGTGACCTATGGCAGCTGGGGGCAGAGTGCCACCTCTGCAGCCTCTCCTGCCTCACTTCTTCCCACAACTTCAGACTCAGTTTATCCAACCACTTCTGCACCAGCAGAGCCCATCAGATGTCGTATGGGAAGCACTTAGGAGTAAGTCAGAGCTCAGTGGGGTGGCCACCTGTTAAACACGGAGCAAGCGCTGCAAGTAGTGAGGCTGACTTTGGAAATAGAGATAAAAAGCATGCAGCCACAAAGAATGTACTATAACAAATATTTACACTGTCACTAACAAACCCACATGAGGTTGCAAGTACTCTGCAGTGCCATAAATAACCCTTAAGCAGTTACACTGTAGTTTTTTATTTAACTTTATACTTCAGAAATGGACTGGGCCATTTCATCATCTCTGAATCACTGTTAAGAGACATGATTCCAGTAGATAGTTGTGATAGAAGAGCATTATGGGAGATTGTGAGACAATCTAATTAAAAAGCCAAACAAATTATAAAGACTTTAGAGTACGTTTTAGTCATCTATTAAATTATCCTACAGAAAGTCATCCAGACTGCAAGGAAAAATGGACAGTTATAACATCTCATTAATGCTGAGAATCCAGGGAACTTGGCTATAAAATGAAATTAGTATTGTAACCTTAACTGCAGAAGTCAGAAAAGAATTCCCAATTTCTAATGCACTAACATTAAAGAGACATTTGAGATAAAAGAATGTAAGGGAAGTTGTCGATTTAGGTTATGGAATCTCCTTTTTATTACTAGTGTATACTGGTAACAGTTTAGGATGGTTTAATAGGTATGCTATATTAACTTAATTGTAAATCTATTTGGGGAATGATTTTGAATGAAGATAAAATCATTAACTCACTCTGAAATATACTTTGATCAAGTTTGATACAGTTTGTATGAAAGCAGTAAAAAAGAGAAATTAAGAACTTTTTCAAATGTATCTATGCATACAGCACAGAAACAAAGAATCTATCAATGAAGGCAAAAATGAGAGGCACCTAAAAAAAGTTACATGTGGGAGAAATTAATTTTTTCAATCTCATGGATGTTCTCACAACTGGAAAAAAATGTCCTTGCAAACACTTATGACACATGAGATACTGAATACCTGTTCTTTTGATAACTGAGGCTATTCTGCACCACATAGGTTAAAACATACAGAATAGTGCTTAACCTACAATTTCTAACAGGAGCTGATCAGTTTCAAAAATACTAATGACATCGCTTATCCAGCAACATTGGAATAGGACAATTACACGTAATAGTTCCTGGGACAAATCTTGCATTAAGACATGCATTTTGCCACTAATTTAAATCAAAGGACATCTACAGTCACAATCAAAGTAAAAGGATGTTGCCATAGTATGAAGTTCATCACTGAGTAAGTGCTACACATACAAGAAAAATACCCTTTTGCACTTACATATTTCACCAATGTATAGGGGAGATGCATATGCCAGCCTTGAGGGTACCCAACTCCCTAGTTACACATGGAAAATGTTAAGCAACAGGCCTTGCCACAATATATTAATCAAAATAAAAGACAAAGAACCTATAATGAGATTTTTTGCAGTGACTTTATTGAGTAAATAACAGCCATTTCCAGGAACGCAAAAAAGCAAACCTTTTTGTATGCTTCCTACTGTATTTGTCTTTCTGTTTGTATTTCTAAACATTTTATTATGCTTCATTCATTCAGAAACTGAGTGTACATGGGCTGAAGGAAAAGCCAGGTCTCTGCTTTGCCCAGAGTAGAAACTTCCTCATCTGCTATTCTGAATGCTTGAAGATACTTGCGAACAAGATGTAAACTGGTCTAAAGCTATTCTAAACACAAAAAACAGATACAATCTCTGATGCTTTATTTTTGTGGATAGTGTAAACCTAACATCATTCTCACCCAATAATAGAGGATGTAAATTTTCTTGATGTACAACTTCACTCATTTTAAGATAATGTTTTTGCTGTCCTGTTCAAGGAAGTTTTTTTCTTTCTCTGCCTTTTTAATTAAATAAGCATTTGAAAGCTCCTTCACCTATTTTTCTACATCTCATGCCTTTCAAGCTATAAGAATATGAAAGCACTTTTCATCTTTATGAAAGTGACGTTTTACTTATTTTACATACCAGCAGTTTTTCTTATAAAATTGCCACTATGGAAACCAAAAGTAAACCAGTTGCCTACTGATTTTAAATTTGTTTTAACTATCATGGCAGAACTACTGATTTTTAACAAGTATACATAATCCCCATTCATTGAACACTAGCAACATCTTGCTCTGCAACCAGAAAGAAGGAGGGGAAGCCAATGTGGGGCCTCCCAGGCAAGTCTACCTTGTTAATGCTATTGTTTGTTACCATTATGCCAGTTTTGGCATCATAACAGCCAACAGGCTAAGAGAAGCCATGGCTAAGAATTTTCTCTCAAAATACACTTTGAAAAGTTAGTCTTGGTGAAAAGTACTGCTCACTTTACAAATGTGAAGTTATGAAAATTTATCAAGTGGCAGCGTTTGACTACTGTGCACACATTATACTAGTCAAAAACACAGAAAATTCAGATAGATCCATAAGGTGTGCATGGTTTAATATATATGTATATGTATATGTATATGTATATTCAAAAACACAGAAAATTCAGATAGATCCATAAGGTGTGCATGGTTTAATATATATGTATATGTATATGTATATGTATATGTACACACACAGAAGGTATGTGAATGTGTGTGTATACATTGAATAAAGAGTATTTTGAAATATTAAAAAATACAAAGGCATATGTAACAAGTTACTAACATGACATAAATTTTTTTAAAACATGCTTTGACATACAAGGATTTTGAGAACTCAAACTGAGTCAAAAACATAAAAATGCATTTAACAGATATTCATCAAGGTAAACCTTTGCAAGATGAATTCATCTGTTAGATGGAGACTATGAGTTTCTAAAGCATTAACCTTCAGAAGGAGCACCAGGACCTGGAAAAAATCCTGAACTTTGTCCAGCACAGGCCACCAAAAACCCAAGGTGATCTGTTATCGTTTTCAACTCCTGGGCCACATTTACTACTTCCTCTTTTAGTTCCCTTACTTCAGAAATGAGAACGTCCATCTTTGACAGTCCATGAGAAGAAGGCCCAAGAAGGAAAGAGCCATCAGGAAGAACCCCAATGGGGAAGGAGTGTCCAGTGGGTGGGAAGAAAGCAAAAGGGGACAAGTGTCCAGAAGAGGGGTATCCAACAAAGGGGGTCGGGACCTGAGAAGTAGAGGGTCCAACAGCTGCTGGCCAATCAACGGGTGAAGGCGATCCAGCTGTTTCAGTTTTAATGGTATGCTGGCATCTTGACTCTTGACTGTTGGTAGAGGTGGGTGAGGTGTAAGAGAGTGAACATGATGAAGAAACTGTAAAATTAAAATTCACTTCATTGTATATTGACATTCAATATTTCCAGACACCTGACTACTACAGAAATCCACATGAATCTCTCCACTTTTATCATGACCAACGTGCGTGGGTGATAACCCCTGTTTTATTTATTTACAACAAACACAGTGTTGTAACACTATAACAGTAAAACGTATCTTAAGGACAAATACTGACTTTTTTGTAATTACGTTAATACACTTCGTCAACCTAGCTTTTGGAAGGGAAGCCATAGGTGCATACTCTACCTCTGTTCTGATATTCCTGTTTCCTTATGATTTAAGGAAAAGTATTATTTACTTACCAGTTAATAAAGCAAGATGTTCACCAACAGTTCTTAGCATACTCAATCCAAAGCATTTTTTATCCATTGCACTAAGTGGTAGTTTTGTTATATTTTTACTAACTTCCTTTTCCAAATAGGGAGGGCTTTTTTTTTCTTTTTTTACTGTACAAAATCTTATCCTCCTCTACTCAGAACTTCTAAAACAGTCAGCAAATTTACTCATGCAGCAACTTCCATCTATTTCACAAAGTGTTACTACAGTACTGCAGGAACTCCAAAAAATTTTGTTTAATATCAAAACATGTAAAGAATTCAGTAATAGCAACCTGAAAAAATGAAGACTGCAAGAGATTTACAGAAAACTACTTTTTAGATCTAGATATATTTCCAGTTGGTAGAAATATAAGTAAGACATGATTCAGACATTATTGAAGTTAATAAGACACTCAATTGGAAAAAATGAGGTACAAGGGAGGACAAATAATTTGCACAAGATCTGACAGCAGAATAGAAATTGAAGTCCTAATTGTCATGTTAATGCACCATTCTGAGAGATGACTTTTCACTTTCTTTAATACTAATTTCGGTTATTTAGAGGGGGTTTATATACATCAGAACTATAATATGCGTACCAATATTAGAGCATTGGATAATGAAGCCACTGCTCATAATGCTTCATGGATCAGCTTTGACCAACCTTTTACCACCTAAAGTTCCCATTTTTCAGATAAGTTTACTTATTTCTGACCCAAATTATGTCTTCAAGCAGCCAGCTTCCCTAAAATAAGACTATAAAACACAACATCTGGAAATTTTATCAAAACATTTTTGGAAGTAGTATGACAGGAAGACAGATAACAGCAAAAGAACAAAGTCTGGAGTTTTACAACTGAAAGTGTAAAGTGTAGTTTCACAAATGTCACATCATGGCTAAATCACAAATACTCCTGTATGCATGTTCCTACCCCTCATGATGTATGCTTGCACGCTAGAGAAGTTGTAGAAACTATGATCACAACAGAATTACTCATACAGAATCGCTCATCTCCTGATATCTACTTACCTACTAAACTACAGGATATTTGTTCTAAGAACAGCTATAAAAGGTTCATCTAATCTGTCCCACCTCACTGCAAATTTTCATCTGTTATATTTTTAATTTCAGTATATTTCTGTTACCCATTAATCTTTGTCCCATTCTCTCTATCAAAATGGTTAGACATCCCTTAGACACCCATGAAACTCCTAACTACTTTATTCCAACTGTTTCAGCTACCATTGTTTTATTGTGACTATCTTCAGTTCCAAACTATCACTGTCATGTCATTTCTGCTACTTTAAGTGATAATGATAAAATAATCCTTCAAATCTATGCCATTTCTATTTCTATGAAAACACATTACACTTAGGTATGCAGATGAAGAAACTAGATCTGCTTCAGGTCAGAAAGAGACTTTGCTCTGTCAGGTTCAAAACAGAGACAATGAACTTAAATCAATAATGCTATATCTTAATATCAACCCTATTCCTGATTTTGTTTCTCTTAGAAAAGTTAAAATTGCATCAGAGTGAAAAAGAGGGTACTTACCCATAAACATGTTACCTCTGCATATTATCATTTGTGGGTAATGTGGAATGATTCATACTTCTGGTGTCTATTATCTTTGTGCTTGCGGGCATAAGGAAACAGAATATAGGTTTTCACAAATATCATATCCTAGTAGGACCTCTGTGTCCAAGAGGAGCTTTACACAGATACATGCTAGTATGAAGATGATATATGCATCTAACAAACTAGCAGCAGAACAAATACACCAGGAGCTGCCACATGCCCCTTCCCAGTGAGGCCAAGTACCAAGGACAAATACTGCAGTCAGTACCTTATACTGTTTCTGCAGCAGCAGGATAATCTCAGAAAGTGACTGGAGACAAATATAAATTATTAAAGGCTAAAGGCTTATGCTTTCCCCTGTATAATAGTTTGTAGACTGGACAGTGGTATATCTGTCCCTCTGCAGGAATGGAAGAACAACTTAAGGACAGAAAAAATAAAGTCCCTCATAGTGTCTCAAAGACAACTTCTCTGCCAGGGATCTGGTAAACTTTCACTAGGTCCAGCAGTGCTGGAGAAAAGGATATTCAGGAAGGTGTGTAAACTCCAGGAAGCAAATATAAAATACACTGATTCAACTGTATCTCTTTTATTCTCTCTTTCTCATCTTTTGGAGTTCTCTGGTTTATGAAACCAGAGAACTATTTAGAATTAAAGGCTGTCCAGAACTCTAGCTACCCAATGGCACAGAAATTAAGGTTCACTGTAAATCTACTCAAGCAATCTGAACAATAACATTGTTCGCTACTAATAAATGTGACAAGAAGAAGGCTGGTAAAACTGAACAAATCCAGTGTTCACAGAGCACAATTCTTTGCAAGTAGAATGATTCAAGAGCTAAAAAGCAATTGAGATAGTTGGGAACCACAGAGATAATCTGTGAAAGGCTTTGTCAGCAGGACTCAGGCTCAGCTTTCCATGCAGCACTGCACTTCTCAGAAGCCCCTACAGCTCACTCAGCAGCACAAGAGAACATCTTACAAGTGGGGATATGTGGAGACCACTTCAGAGAGGAATGATGGGCTGTTTCCCCCATAACCAAAAAAAATAATCTATTTTAAGAGCATAAAATTAGTTGAGGAACAATCCTGTCTTTTATGAAAAATCGTAGTAAAGTGTCAAGGCAAAACAGCTAACAGTCACAGAGGAAAATATTTTGCACAAGGGGGAAGATTCTGGGTAGCAAAACTGCTATTTTGCTGTTCTTAAGTTTCGTTATGCAAAGCCACTGGACAGATTTTTTTTTTTTTTAATTCAACAGTGAATGCTGCAAACAGCTAGAAATAAGAAGATATCAGACCCTCCATGAAAAACAAAAGGTACAAAAGAAACAACTAAGAAAAAGACTAGTAAACATTGTGTGAGAGGAACAGCCTAATGACAAGAACACAGATCAGGAGGTAGGCAGAAGCAGATTAAAAGGAGATCAACTATAACAAAAACGTGAAAATAAAAGAGAGTTGAATTAAATACCAATCATATGCTACCTTGCACACAGAGATGAAAGAGGAAACTTATCAAGAAAAAAAAAAGAAAAAAAAAAGAAAAAAAAGCCTAAAACAGTATAAAAATTGGTAAGACCAAATGGTTGGTCAGTTACTGAAGAACAATGAGAGCAACAATGAGCAGTGGACAGGAGGGCAAACATTGGAAGATAAGCAAAGGAAGTAAGAGCACATCTTTTTCTTTATTTCACTTTTGCATACTGTGCTGTACATTTCACAGACTCTCCAACCAGCTGCAGCACCTCAGCCACAGGATCCATTAACCAACACTGTTCAGGTGAGTTTAAACACATTTTCGTATCACAAAGGTGAGGGAAAAGACTACACTGCCATCTAGGTTTGTAAGGCATCAAGGTAACATGAGGGAAAGTTATGGCAATTGATTTTAATGTTTTGACAGCCATAACTTTTTTCTCCATACAAACATGTTCCTTGCTTCTGATAACCCAAAACACAACAACACTTACCAACACCCTCTAGCACATCGATACAGTCCTCCAGAGCTATGTGTGGTCTCTTTAGAAAAGAGACTATTGGACCTATTGTGAGTTACAAAGTATGGACTAAATGCACATACAGGAGTCTGTCATTGTAAAACAAAAAATTAGTAAACTAGTGTTGACTCAACCATAGTATGGAGATGTTTTGATTCTTGTTTGAAACGGTAGTACTCAAAGTCTTGCTGGGATGATCACAGTATACACAATATCAAGTACCCCGCTTGCCACACATCTTTTCAAATAATAGATAAAGCAGTCTCCAGACAGAAAAATGGTTATGTGGTTGTTGATACCATATCCTGTTGATTCCTGGTTTTAACTACATTTACAAAATCAGCAAATACACCTACCAGACAGAAAAATAATGATTCCTCTGAAAAGCTATAATTTTATTGCAGTAATGAAAAGGCAGATGCAGAGATTTATTGTATATTTGAATATACTTTGAGGTAAAATTGTCCCATGTTACTCACCCTGATCTCTTTCATGCCATGTCCGACTCCCCGCAGCCGGTGAATTTGGAGAAGGATAAAAGTCTCCTGTCGGGCTTGGCTCCATATTTTCATCTATGGAGATAGTTTTGGGTCTTTTGCTGTTGAAGTAATGTGACATTTGGCAGTGAATATGATATGCACGTAGTAGTGATATATAAACTGTTTGGATTTCAACAAATATTTCAATAGAAAGTAATACAGGCAAAGCACACAAAAAAAGTGGTTACATTAACTTTACAGCAATGATATTATTTAACAATATGTAAAGCAGGTACATGCTTCCATTTTTCTCATTATTTAATATTTCAGAGATGGCATGAATGGTTAACATATAAAAGTCTATGGCTGCACAACCAAGAAACCAGTTTCTGTAACCTACCAAAGAAAGGTTGTGTCCTGTTAAAGTGTTAAACGCTATGCAGAAACCATGAAAGCAAAACAAATCACTGGAAAAGTATTACTAATAAAGTCAAGGTAAAACAGAAACTTTTCTTAATGTGTTAATAAGGACAAAATGTAGTTTACTGTATTTCACCAGGTCAAAATCCTAAGCTTTTCAAAGAGGGCTGGCCTGAAACAGAGACGTTTCATTTTAGGCCAGTTTAATTAAAAACAACGAAAGGCCTGTATTTCAAGTCACACTATACAAAATGAGGCCAGTGGAGGGAAGTTGATTTTCTTCATAACAATATAAGTTGTAGCTGTTTAGCTGATTGCCAAAGAGAACCAGAATGAAGGTTTTAACTATGATATTATTATTATTATTACTACTAATACTATTACATTGTGAGAATTAATCTCTCCATTTCTAAAATGTACTAGGTGAACCAACAAACTGCAAATACAATGGAATGAAATAAGTGAATATGAGTAAAATAACTCAGAAACACCAGGCACTGGTGAAAGAGCACCCCTGACAATCCTTTTAAATTCTGTCCCACTGGTGCAGACACTTCCTGAATCACTGGGGTGCAGAAACGTGGGTCAATGAGAGCTCCTATAGTGCTTATGATTTCATGGTGCATCAGACAGTTTCAGAAAACTAAGGGGCCCCAGAGGTGCAACAGACAGTACATTATCTGGGAATCAGAAGCAGGGTATGTCAGATTCTCCACCTCTGCGGGCCCACCAGCTGCTTCTGAGGGAGGCAACAGGGTCTTTCTCAGAGTTGGGAGAAGGAAGTATGTTGAAGCAAGGAAGAAGTGGGTCCCTCAGGTCAAATTGCCTGTAACAGGCACAGGGAGACCCTTGACAAAAATTACAGAGCTTGTGACTACTTCACATGCTCTTCCTTGTTCCCACTGTGCTGGGAAATGCCATTTGTATGGATGAGGCAGGAAACACACTTTCATGAGCTGGGGTGATGGTACAGATAAAGACACCTTGTCTTCATATACCTGTTCTAATGCCTTTTCCACAGAAAGCAGTATTAGTCTCAACATATCTTTCAAGATGGACATCCAAGTGGGAGCCCTCAAAAGACAGTCTTTGTGCTTGCAACCACCCCGTGGCATCAAGCCTGGCCAGCAGGTTCCCAGATGCAGACCTTCCTAGCATCAAGCCTGGCCAGCAGGTTCCCAGATGCTAGACCTTCCTACTGAAAGCAGTAGTTTCAGGAAGACAGCGTAGCCGTTCTCTTGGTAGATGATTTAGTGAGCACTTCAAACCCCGACAAAAGTTATTATTGTCTTCAATATCAACAGCAATGACAGGCAATAATGACACCATCTCACATTACAAGATCTGTAACTTATATATCTGTACATAGATCATGGTAATATACATATGTAACCTCCCTCATAATCAGAGGAAATTCCTAAAATAGTTGGCTGTTAACATTATTTGTGAATTGCTTGTCCTATGCTATTAAACTTGGTTTCACATTAGCACTTGTTTTTACCTGCTTGGTGGAGAGGACAAGGACCTCTGTAGATTTACACCCGAATTCATATCATGGTAATATGGCTGGCTCGGAAGCTCTCCAATTGGGAAGTTCACTCCAGTTCCCTGTGTTATGGGTGCTGAAAAACACATCACTACAAGTCAAAGATAATCTTCTATCTTTTTAGCCATCTTTTCATTTTTAACACTGGGAAAAACATCAAGATGCTACTACATGCATTTAATTTTCTGTCTCTTGAAGAAATCAAGTACAGGCAAGTTCTATCAACGTTCACATATCTAAAAAAGTGAATTCTCTTCCCCAGTCCCTAGAAATCCCTTAGCAGTTATTCAGACGTAATGTATTTGTTGTATGACAGATAACCTGGAATCATCAGTAGGAAAAAGGTAACATAAACCCCGGCACAAAGTCAAGCCTCCTGTAGAAGGACTTCTATAATAAATGAGGCAGGGTTTATGACAGCTGACATTATTTATTAAAGAACTGAAATAACTGGAAAGAACAAACTTGGGGGGATACAAACTCTTTTCCCTTAATGTTAACTCTTTTGTATTAATAATAGCCTTATGTGCTGACAGCATGTTTTGCTGCCTCCTTTTTCTTTCACCCAGTGCCACAAGTACTGCTTTGCATATGTACACCTACACACAAACACACACGAACACACACTAAGCGTTATCTTCACTTCCTTACAGAGTCTGTGTACCGTACATCTTGGCATTTCAAGAATAAATCATATGTTACATATTGTGGTGTGTTTACCTTTATTCACTGTCTGTGCATTGTGCATTTTAACTACCTTCGGCACTTAAAAGAGTAATTTTATGTTGGATAATGTATCTGAAGGTTTGTATTTTTCCTGACAGTTAAAGTACAACTCTATTGTGGCTTGAGGTTAAACAAATGCATGGTAAGAAATCCCACAGAAACCACATGCTTTAAAGCTTAGTATTAGAAGTATATTGTGTATAAGAGTTGCAGAAGGTACGATTTCATAACATAACTACAATATTGATTCTTTTTTAATCTGAATGGTCTGATACTTTAAAATGTATTTAACCACCTGACAACTAAAAGAAAGCTGTATTTCACACATCCTCAGCCTCCTAAAACAGCAAAACCATGTCTTCAGCAAGCACAAAAAATAATATGTCTTAACACTGTAGGATGGCAGTGCTCAGTACTTTGCTGAAGTACTTAACATAATTTTAATTGTTGAATATTAATTTCTGACCACAGCAAATTAAATGACACATGCATCCTAAGCCTCACCAAGTTAATTAAATTCCTTAAGCACCCTGACCTGGCATGAATTAACTGCTGTGCAAAATTTGGACAGTTTTGGAAACTTGTGCCTCACTGATTTTGTCCTCACCTCATCAGAAAAGAGATTTTCCTGGACCATTCAGCTGTTATAATGTTGGCATCATCACTGCAGGCACTTCTAACTATAACTTTCAATTATTTTTGTTTATTTCCTAATGAAGTCTTAAGAGAAATACTTTAATACTGTTGATACTAAAGGGAGAAAAGAAGTGTTCAGAAAGCAATATCAAACGAAAATATGCACTGGTTTCATGCCATACTATTATAGCAAATTCTTAGGTGTTAACCGAACAGATCTTCTTATTTATATTCATTTTGGTTTTTCTTTCTGCAATAAAAGCTTAACCAGTCCTTTTATATTTACATCTTATATATCTTTATATCTTTTTTTTTTTGCACATTCATGTGCATAACATTTCTGATGCCAAAACAAGCCAATGTCATTAGAAATTCAATTACAGCCAGTGCTACAAGTAAAAGAAATGCAAGCATATAATACTAATACATTAAGTTGGTCATCCTTTATATCCATGCTGTGATTTTTCTTTTAAGAGCTACAAATTCAAAACCCAACTAAAAGAATAATCAGATGATGTAGCAAAATCCAAGGATGTGTAAGACAATCTTAAAAAGCTGCAAGTCTAACAAATTGGAGGTTTTGTTATGCATGGTAATTTTATTGACATATTAGCCCATTAAGCTGTGCAGAGGGACACGTAACAAACTGATTCAATCTTTAAATATTGAAAAGACAAAAGAAGACTTCTGTTTGTTTTATTACAAACACATGCAAGATGAATGGTAATATTGTGGTCAAAGATATCAAAATGGTGTGTGGTTACAGGCATTTCCTATGCATCCTACATCTCAGAGACAAAAAAATACTTCAAGAAAAAAAACAATTGATTATAGCAGGCTTTGAAAATTATTAAATGCAAATGATAACTTACTTCTGGACACCCTCACAAGTTCTGACACATTGAACACTCCGGATTTTACAAAACTGTCCTCAAGGTACACTGAAAAAAATCACAATAGCATAGTAAGTATAATGAGATGATTAATAAATAACTATAGATAAGTTTATGTACCAGCTAACAAAGATACCAACAGAGTCCCAGAACTGTAATACACAGACCAAAGTACACTGAAAGCTGATCACAGGATCCAATGAGACCTGAAATCCAGGAAGAGTAAAAAAAAAAATCTTGAGGAGTTGTGAGAAAGCAATTTTTTTAATATGTCTATGAAAACTAACACGCAGTAATACACTGAGTTCCCAGCTAATAATTCAGAAAATGTCTAAACCTAGTTCCTTTTATTAGGACCTTTGAATTTTGAACTGTATCACCAGGACTAAGCAATTTCACCATAGAGCAGTCCTGTCCTTGCATTCATTTCTGCTAAATAGATTTTTATTTAGCTCTTACCCTGCTGATAGTGACTTTACACTACCACCTGCATTACCAAATCATCGCCACTGAGGAAGATGAGGATTTTATTGTTATTACCAGTAAAAGCAGGAACTGGGCAAAACAGCTGAGCTATTCAGTGGGTTTTTTATATACATGCTGAATTATGTATCTAGAAACCCATGTTTAAGAAACCATATATTATTGTTTTGGCTTATGTTTACTTATTCTAAGATAAATTTATATAATATACTTTCCCTGCGTTGAAATAAAGGTACAACTCGGAGTACTGCAGTGAAGCAACAGCTGATAAAGACTTATCTCAGAAGTGGAACTATATAACCTTATCAAAAGAGAGCTGAGAAACCCAAGTTTCTGTGGAAGTCTCACATCAATAATCACTGCATAAACTGACGTGACTGAACTTGAGATTACATGACATCACAGATGCAACCATTTACCAACAGAAATATTTAGATCTATATGTGGTCCACATTGCTGCTCTAACAGTATTACTTTTTAATTTGCTTTCCTGTGAGACAGCACACTAAGAATTTCTTACTATGGTTTCTCTTGTTTCTTTTCTGAATTAACACTGCTTTTTTCTTTTGGAAATACACCATCAATATTTGAATGAGTAACAGCACTCAAAATACCTTAACTAACAACACAAACAAACAAATAAAAAATGCACCTACTGGAATATTTTCTGAGTTGGAAAACAACGGTTCAGTACTATTCTCTTCAGCTTTCATTTGGCAATTGCTGCTCTCATCTTCAAGTAACTTAAGAAAACACTGCCACTATAATCAGAAAAGTGACTGTAAAAGCAGTACACTCCACCTGAGAAATCTGTCCTTGGTACATCTGGAGAAATCTCAACTTACTTTTCAGGGTGAAACAAAGGAGGGCAGAGGTAAAACCAGCTGTTTTCACTTTTTACTAGCAGTCTTACTATGCCCACATTGCTGCCTCACTGAGCACCTCTGATATTATTTACCAGTGCAGGTATAAACAATATATCTGACAATTCAAGTTGAAAGAATGTGCACGCATCCAACTGAGCACATTTCCTGACGTCTCTGTTATGCTGTTACACCTATGACCAAATGTCAGTCTTCCCCAGATGAAAAACCCTCCCAGGAGCAAGTGCATGGTCGTGCAGAGCACCGTAGGCCTGTGGGATTGTCCTGAATGATGTTACACCAATATGCCATCATCTCATCTTCCAGTCAATGTCACTTCATACGATATCCCTGCATGTCTTTATTTCCACTAGTAGCTCTGCCATTCTCCCGCTCTTTTTTCTTCACTTCCCTTTACATTCCTTTCCCTCTCATTTTCAACAGCTTCTCTCCATATCCATTACCTTTTCCACTCTTATTGTCCTTCATCTGGATGCTACAGGCTTCCCTGCAACCTTATTTATCTCCACTTTCTAACAAACAAGAAGTTTTCTCTTTCATCTTCTGCATTCTCTTTCTCTATACTTTTTGTGTGGATGAAAACATGGCATGGCTTCTCAAATACCCACTTTTTTATTTGACAGAATTTGGCACACTCACATCATAAAGAATTGCGAATAGTTTATGTTCTTTTTTCCCTCTTGCTCAGTTTTAATTTTTTTAACTTAAGAATGGGCAACTTGAATGAATGTAAATAATTCCTCCAACGAAGGCAATTTTCCCCTTCTCTGCCTATTTCCTCCAGCAGGAACAGTCTGAAGTACTACTCCTTTGGAAAGGAGATTTCCAAAGAAAAAACTGGTTTCTTGATTTTAGTTGGCCCGTAAGTGAAGTCTGGCTTAAAGCCAGTGTACGAACATTCAGCCAGCTCTGGAGCTGCTAATGAGACAAGACTGAACTCCTATGCTGCTTATCCAGGTTCCACTATTTTGAACACAACTTTTCTCATTTAAGTTACACTAACTTGAGAGGAGTTTTACCCAAGTGTAGATTAGTCAAGCTATCATTATAGTAAGGACAAGCCCAAAGACAAAAAAAAAAAAAAAAAAGGAAAGCAAAAAAAATAAAATGCCCATATAGGACTTTATACGTAAGAAAACAGATGTATACCAGTCTATGAACACACACACAGACACACATGTTTAATCCTCAGTCTTCTCCCATGGATTCTTAGTTTTTCTCACTGGCAATACTGAGAATATCCACATAACATAAAAAGCAACATAATGTGTTTCTCTCCTTAGGTTAATGAAATGGGAGCAGGGAAAAAAGTTCTGCCACTGAGTGGTACCACTATTAATCACTCCCTCACAGAAGGATGCATTGTTGATTGATGGATCACATCTTTCACCCAGGTTTCACCCTGCTTTGGATGGTCCAAAAATTATAACACCCACAGATATATGCAAATGCTTTGCCTGGCATTAGGAAAGAGAGGGAAACAGCAGCTATTGTCAATCTCAATCAACTTAAAAAACAGCTTGATTTTTTTCTCTTTGTAATGTGACAAAATATTATTAAAAACTTGACACAACAATAAGCAGTCTGTGTCACAGGCACTGTGCAACTTTTTCCGTAGCCTTATGTTCTGTCAGGGAAGGTGGATTCAAGTGGTGCCTCTGAATGCAGAAAAATAAATACGGTGTGTTCAGTTCCAGCACCAGTGCCCTTCAACAGTTTTAACTGTTAGGAAGATAATCCATGGTGGGTATGTTACAGAACTGTTCTTGGCTCCCAGCTGTGCAATGAGAAAATGTTCTGTGCCATTGAACTGCTGTAATTTGTTGCAGAAACATGTACTCTACATACAATAAAGAATAAACAGCAAGAGTGTATGCAGCAGGACAACAGTATGGGACATTTGGACTTTATGGTGTGAGACACTGCCTTTTACCTTGTGAACCTTATCTCCCTACTGAATAAGAGTTAACATTCATATTCACACTACCACATTGCATGCAACAAAAAAATATGCGGTGATGCTCCATGCAGTATAGATCTTACTGGGGTTTTTTTTGATTAAGCATTCCCTAATGCACTGCTTGCTTTAACATACTAAAGAGCCTTAAATTAGCATTCTTCATGTGTATTTCTGATCTGTTCGGTACAGAAACTAATGCTCTTGATAACACTCCATTGATGTATTCTTCATAGAGGGTATATCATAGAGGTATCTTTTGATGGTCATGATAACACATCACTGTCTTCATTGTTGACACCTAATACAAGTACTGTGCATTATCATTTACTAAAACTCATCTTGCCTGAGAGATGAGACTCTCTGAAATGCATTTCACTAATTGTCATTACTCTTAAAAATCTGAGTTCTACAAAAATAACATTTCTGACAAAACCACAATAGTGCAATTCTGTATAAACAGTCGGTAACTTCCAAAACCTGTAACACTGGATTCTTTTTCTGTATTTCTTTCTAGTTTTGTACAAGGTGAGTATAAACCTGAGAAAACTGATTTCTGAAAAATCCATTTTCCACACCATATTACAATGACCAGATCAGTGCCATCAAAGATGAAAGATACGCAGGTTAAGGTGAGTAGCACTTCTGATCAAGCTCCCCTAATAAAGTCAGTAACAGGAGAAACCTTGTCATGTCTCCAATTGCTGTAGAAGTTATTCTGTACCAGTCCTTGTACATCTCCCACTCTAACCCTGTGCTATGACTTCAAGAGCTGAGTTACAAGTGTAGCTTTGAATCGTGTTAAGATTTCAAATGAAAAAAAAAAAAACAAAAAAAAAAACAAAACTTGTTTAAACCTACTGAAAAATATTTTCAGTTTGCACTAACATGTACTGTAAAGGGTTTGTTCTCACATTACTTAAAAGCTTCCCAGTGATGTCTGGCTTTACAAATCTTTAACCAGCCTTTTTTATGTCTCCTGATTTAATTGTACTTTTATGAATAGAATGCCTGTTTACATTTTGCTCCATACAGACTAGTAACAAAATGTAAAATTGCTTCCTGGTATCAAACATCTAATTTTTTCACTGATACAGCCTCGATTTTGAGCAACTTAGAAAACAAGAATAAGGATTCAATCAGTGCAGAAAACAATTTGTATTATTATACTTTTATTTCTGGATCTTTAAAAAGAGGAAATATACAGCAGTAGACAGACTTAGTAGCAGTGAGACAGGCTCAACATCAGGAGCTAATGTGAGAAGGCTGGAAACTTCAGCCTGGTGTACAAAATACTAGCAGAAAGCTCTAGCTTGAATTTAAGTTATGCAGTGTAATGTTCTAAATGCTGCTACAGGTTTGTGTAACTTCTAAAACTGCTACAATTAAAGATTAAATAATCTCATTGCATAGCTTCTTTTGTTTCAGTCTTTGGAAACTGTCTTTTAAAGGATCAGCTTTTGCTGCTTTCTGCAATATCTGACTTCTACAGGAAGTAGCAGGAATCCTAGTGACATTCAGCTACTATTCACAGTCAGAACTGGCAATGAAAAATTAAACTTACTCTGTTCATAGTAAATTAACATATAGCCAGCAGACTTGCAGTTTGTTTCCTTGTTACATGTATTTTGAAGCTTGTATCTTAAAAAGTACTAGAAATAGGTTCCCACTGAACCAGAATTTCTTACACAATGGATAACATGAGCCAAGGAGTGACACACAAGATTTCAGTGCTTACAACATTTGAAACACTTGAACTAAGGTCTGTCCAGAGAATTAGGCTCTTTTGGTTATCTCACGATTGTCTCTGGTGCTGTTGCATATCCAAAGTTTGGTTTGGTTTGGTTTTGGTTTGGTTTTTTTCCGGAAAGTTGCAATGACTTGGTAACTGGAACAGGAAACAAACATGTTGCAAAAAGACTCCCTGACTCCATTGAACTTTTTAGCACAATAAGGAACTAAGAAGCTGCCTGTGCCATTTAAAAAAAAAATGAGATTTTCAATATTCTCATAACCAAAAGTATAACCTTCTTCAACGCTGCAGTAATTCGAAGAAGTAAACACCTGGTTTAATGGACTCTGGAATCCATGTACTGGAATCCAAGACGTGAGTCGCCCCAAAACCTAGCAAGAAAAAGAAAAGCTAACTAACACAAATACATACTGCCTTCCACTCCAGAGGATCTCAAGTTATATACAAAGTACGGTCAACATTTAAAAAGAGATTGTGGCAGCTGCTTTTTAACAGCTGTAGGACTACCAGGTACCAAAAAGGAATTTTCTGGTGACAAAGCAGGTTTCTGGAATTCTAACTGGTAACATAAGAGTTTTTAGTAAATTCTTGTTCTGTGCATGCTTTGAAGTAAAAAACATTGGCTCACCATTGAACACAATGTCATCAGAGGTGAACGCGGCATCAAGAGTGGTCACAGCATCATTTATTTACGTAGTAGGTTCAGAAAGAAGGATAGTCAATGCAAACAAAAATTCAGAAGTAATCCTAATCCAGTAGACAGTAGTAATTACCCACACCAAATTTCAAACCAGCATGTAAGGCCAAAAACTCTCCCTCTTAGAAAAAGGAGGCTGTAAAATCAGTGCAGATTTCTGTTTGTTCAGATAGCACAGCTGCCCACTGCCCCCAGAATGCCTCACCTGGCTCAAGGGCTGAGAGGCTGACAAGGAAGAGTATCACCTCTCAATCACTGGCATTACTAATTCACAGAGCATTTGGGAAAGGGAGAACTCCACAGAAAATCACGCCCTGACCAAACCCAACCCTGGTTTATTTGAAGATCACTATCTGAGACGGCACAGCTGCAGGCATACAGGAAACAGTAAGCACTTCAGAATATGCACTCCCATGCTGAAAAAGTGAGGTGAATATATGTTTGTTTAAATACAATTCTGTCTGAATCCCCAAACTGCTACTATGGCATCATTGTTTCCACAAGAAAAGCTGCTTACAATGATGAGTCCAGGGACTATCTCTTTTTTTCCTATTAATTAGGGGGCTAATTCCGCATCCACAGGAGGGTAGCTTACAATACAGTAGAATAATGAAACCATCTGTGTTCTGAGTCATTCAAAACTCAAAGACACTTGCTTATTGCATTTCCAGAAGAGAGTAAAGGCTGCAACCACGTTACTTTTCAGAGGTTATTTCTGAAACTATACATTCTAAAACTTAAAACTGAAATAATTCTATCTAAAACAGTCATATTTAGGCAAATTTATTACACATTACTTAGGGACTGATCCAAAAAGAATGTTCTCCCCACGGCTGCTAGCCCATATGAAAGTGCAAAAAATCCTTTGGGGCTCTACAGCTGCAAGAGAGATTTGCGTATTGAGAGATAGGTGAGGTTGGTTGCAAGCAATACCTTCTTTAATCAGAAAAGGAAAAAAAAATAGAAAGAAAAAGAAAGATGGTGATTTCACTTAGATCTTCTTTGGAAATGGTTCCCAGAATAAAATTTCTGGTGAAAACAGAAGGGGAAAACCAATTCCAGAGCAGTGAGGCTGGGGCTGGGGATTCACCCACCTATTCCGCATTCCGATTAAGGATCTTATCACTGTATTAATTCCCTGACAACATATCACTGGTTACTGTGGAGGAGAGAAGAAGGGAAACAGTTGGAAGGAATGAAAGGCAGAGAGATTGTTTCTCAATATCTGTCTAAAAGTGTGTCACCCCATATAAATAATGTAATATTCATCAGCACACAGGCTCAAACCTGAGTTGTCTGCATTCAGCCCTGATTGATGTTATAGAGACTGCAAAATTTATATGAAAATACTCCTAGGACCAGGTAAAGGGCATTAAATTCTATGAGGGAAAAAAAAGACTTGCAGGTCTCACTTGCTAGGAAGTGTACCTCTAATAATCTCTGAACTCGACTGCTTGGATAAAAGCAAAAATCTGAACACACTTGCCTTCCCTCAACAGTGAGGTTCATAACTGTCTGTGTCAGGATGGTTAGGTTTCCTTTGCACTTTCTGAAAAGTTATCTTTTTCATTTCCTAAGGCTGGAGAAGAATAGATCTGAAATCTTGAAGGGACCTGTACAAGAAACTATTCTCCTAGCTGCATCCAGAAGACAAAAGATGAAGGACATGAAGCACTAGTAGGAACTGGTATCCACTCCCTCAAGTTTCCAGTTCTCTTGATTCCTCAAATTGTATTCAAATGTCTACCCTATCTTATTGTCATATCAAAATAACATTTTACTCTATCAATATTGCTATTTCTTACTCTGATTTTAGCAGCTTAAAAAGTCTGCTAAAGATTTGAGCAACATGGCAACAGCTGAACACAGCAGTATTAATGCTGCTGTATAAATAAATCAAGCTTGCCAAGCAGCAACTTTACTCCAAAGGCAGGTAGCAAGTAACCTTATTAATGTCAAACAGTTGTGGCCAGCAGGCAATAAGTAAGGGAAAGAAAAATAAAGCAGAACAAAACCCAAAAAATTCTCTACTAGAAAAACTGGCTAGTAAGGATTGTACTCCTGGAGACAGAATTTTTATTGCTGGTGTCAATATCATTAGCTTACTAGTAGTTCTAGATGTGTTTCTCTTTTTACTTACTCTCATAATTTTCTTATGCCTAGCAGATGAACTTACTGAAAGATCACTACCTCTGATTCAGTACCTAACCTCCCACACCTTTGCAGGTATTTTGAGACACATATGTTAAGGAAGGTTCATTTTTTAGATTTTCTTAGCTATATAAAACACTTATGGGACTTGCAGGGAGCAAAAAATACAGCATTACACTGAAACGGTCACACTAGGTCTCCTTCAACAGCCTACCTTCAGCAAGAGACCTGAGTAGATGCCCAGTAGAATAGTAAGAAACAGGGCAGGTCTGAAGTATTTAGTGGTTTGAGGTTTTTTGACTGATAGTGTCCAAGGCTCCAAATATTTTCAGTTTTAAAATTTATCAATTCAAGTATGCCTTTATCTATTTAGTCATCCTCAATGGATCCATGGACATATCCACTCTCTCTTTGAAATAATCTAAACTTTTAGTAGTGAGCACCATGTTAGCATAACATAAACTTTAGGATTCCAGGAACTTAATGACTGATGTGGAAAACAGCAGTGTTCAAACTCCTCCTCTCTCAGTTCAGTTCAGTTCAGTTCAGCTCATCTATCTGTCTGGAACCTACTTAAAAATCCCTGTGAAGAAGTGACCTTTACAACCCCTCTCTCAGAAAATCAAGTTTTATTCTTTAGAAATATACCAGATGAAAGTTAATGAAAAATAAAACTTAGAGGAGGATATCCCTGGATCTTGGTACAAAAGCGACATCCCACTTTTACCACAAGCTACACCATCTTAATACTGTATTATACTATCAAAGTATTCAATGTATTTTTAGGAATGTATTGTAAAGAATTCCAGCAACTGCTCTTAATGTTCTTTTGTTTGGCAAGTGACATTATCCTCCCTCAATGGTTAAGATAGCAAATTACCAGACACCCTAAAGAATGCAACAGTCTAGCCAAACCAAGAAAAACCCACTTTTAACACCAGCAGCCTCGCCAACTACCACTCAGTTTACAACCTCCTCTTCCTTGGCAATGTCTTTGTAAAGGTAGTGGCATCCAAAAGCTAACAGCACCTATCCGTTGCCAGCGCCCTGGCTCCCTGTCATACAGGCATCAGACCAAAACATGATAGAAGAACAAACCCTCCTGGCACTGCCAGTCCGCATGCTCCTGGCCTGGGACTGAAAACAAACCTCAGAGTGGATATCCTCTGGGGCTCTGTCAGAAGTGGCTGCCTGGTTCTAATTATAAGACTCATCTGAAACATAATAAGAAAGAACAGGACAGCAGTCCTTTTCCCAGACAAGCTGAACAGAGTGCAACTCCCTCTCATTCTGCTGCATAGCCCCAGAAGTCCTGTATTCTGCAGTCCCACAAACCTCAACACTTTCTCCCTGACAGTTTAACCCCAAGACACTGTCACACGGGGAAGCTGAACAATGCTAGAAGTTCATGTATCCTCAAATAGACAGATGACATTTAATTATGCCTCTGTCTCTGCTTAAATGAAGGGTTTCAAGGAAAGCAAGGCACAGCTTCCATTTTCTTTTCCCACTTGGCAGCAGATAAAAGTATAATACTGCCAGCAGTGACTTCAAAGCATGAGAAAGTGTTATGCTCAGATTTCAAGCAGGAAGTTTCATGATGAAACCAGCAACAGATTCCTGGGCCCTCTATCTCCTTCTGTCTTTTGGGACACTGGAGATTGTCAAACATTGGGGCATCTGGTCTTGCCCCACAAGGCTGCCAAAATAAAACCTATACAGATCATCTGTGCGTCCCAGGGCTCTGTTGCTGGCAGCAAGATTACTCCTTGCTTACAGTAGCCTGGGGTTGAGATTGAGGGTTGATGAGACTGGACTCACTAGAGGATGTGATCATCAGTAGTGATATATGTACTTCTATCTTCCTACTTCAAATGCTAAATGGTACTTTAAAAACAGGATTTTAAAGTATATTGAAGATGAGTTTTCAGACCCTGCCTTCAAAACCCAGAGGTTTCAAAATGACGAGAGGCAATGCCTTTGGCTTTTCTTGCACTCACAGCGATATTCTAAAACAAAAATAAATGCTCCAAGATTTACAAAACTGTGATTACCTGTGAGGAAATTTTTCAGGCTTGTTTTAGGTGTAAATTTGCGATTTGGGGTTTTTAAACCACTATCCTTTGGTCTAAACAGCGTAAAATGGCAGCCTGGGTTTGATTATCTCTTCGATTTTTATTTTCAGAGAATCATTGAAAGGATTGTTTACACCGACATATCTCTCAAAAAAATTTCAAATTTCACTAACAAGCATGACCCACTAACAACATGTTCAAAAACTGCTCTGAGCTGATACGAAAAATATAAGAAAAAATGAATACAATTGCATTTTAGAATGCATGTATAAAATAAAAGTAAAGAAGCTGACAGCTCAGGTCACAGACTTCAGTGGTACGTCAATTGTCTTTTGTCTGAGATAAAATAATTGCAGCATTTGAAGACTTTTATAAAAGTAAAGCTATTTGGGATCTTGTCTTCTTACTCTTCTACTCATCCCCACTTAACAAAACTCTAAAAACCATGAACTGAAAGAAAAAATCCTTAGATTATATGAATGTTGATGAAACTACAATTGAGGCATTGCCAGTTTAAAAGAACTAAAATAATCACAGCTTGTCCTGATTATATGTACTTACCAGTGCAAAATAGGCTGCTGACCAATTATACTCTCTTTAACTATTAACAGTAGTATCTTTGTTCTCAAACAATGTTAGATGCACATGTTCTCAAACTTATATTTACCTGGTGGATTCTTGGCAGGATCACTGTGGCTTGGACTTCCTGGCTGTCCAGAATCTACAAAGAAATGAAGGAAATGTTTTACTAATTTGTTTTGAAAGTATCTCACAACCCCTAATACCCCCCCTTCACTATTAAACTAATACTTAACTTTGTATTTTAAAGGTCATTTCCCTGACTTTCTACATGAAGGCATTATTGAACAAACACACTATATGTAACCTATTTTATGCAGAAGCAGGAACATTGTGAAAGATGCCACAATCCTAATAAGAGGAACTCATCGATCACTGAATAAGGACAAGAGAGTCATTCAGGTAAATACTCAAGTTGTAAACACATCTCCATCCCCCAAATATAATATTGCATAATCAGCAAAGCAGAGGTAGTTCCTTCTCAGGCAATGACCAGAAAGACATTGGATCAGGCAACTAACGGCATTTGCAGTGATGAGTCCTGTTTCTTTCCCTTTCCTTAAAGCACAAAGGCCTACGCTGTTTCCACAGACTCAGGACTGCACTGAAGATATGATTGTCCATTTTAATAAAATGCAGTCTTTCTGTTCCTAATCTGTGAGAACTGCTGTTGTGAAATTAAGATTATGTAATATAAAAAAATTAACAAAACCCAAATGCTGTAGACTTCAAAGAGTGTTCTTTTCATGATACAAGCACCTAATGAATCAATAGGAGAATGAAATTTGGTGTTAACACACTAAATAATAAATGATATCCTTATCCACAAAAGCAGTTTTTTAAAACTTTTTACTGTATTCCCATCCCAATAATATAACAAAACCCTGCTCCTCTGTAATAAATTGTTATTAACAAAGTTAAGACACGACAGACACTTGTAAGCAAAAAGAGTAAGAAACTAAATTAAGCATAACCATTTCTTCTGTATATAAGGTATCTAGAAAAGTACATATCAACAAATACTTCTCCTTCAGTCCCTCTAACTTCTTAAAGCAATGTAGCCCTCAACCTAGAATGAAAGATCCCCTCCAATTGCTATCATTGAAATCTGTTACCATCTGCTATGTACCTTAGCAAACACAGCTTGACGCACATATCTCTCAAACAGTTTAAGTTAACACAAGCTTGATTCTACAACAGATATTATCTATCTGAGATCAAAATTCATTGCATAGTTCAAATTCCGCTTAATTCATCTGAATTATGGTTGTCACAGAAGACAAGCACCTGGGCATCTACCAGAGTGCTGGAAGACCAAGGTACATGTAAAACCCAGTACCAATAGTATTAAAAACACAACTAAATTTTCCAATACTGAATGGAATCACTCTTGCACGCAATAAAATACACACTGGATAACAAATTTCACATGAAATTTTCTCTATTTTCTTCAGCCCTGGGTAGTAAGAATGAAGGGCAAGCCTCTCAGATTCTGCACATCCTATGGTTTGGGCACTTGAGTACTCTAAAGAGTCTCACTGTACAGTACAGTATGTAGCCATCCAGTATGACTGTTTCTTTTCACAATAAGATATAGTACATCTTTTTAAAAATCAGATCAAGTTAATTTGAACACTCAATCACCTACAAGAAATGCTAAAAATAGGCTGTTTCTCTGCATATGGACCTTTATAAGGACAAACACCCTCTTCCCTGTGTTGCAATGGGAAGGTTCACGCTTCAGGGGATGAACTTTAGTATTCTTAAAACAGGCATTCTTTGCTTCTGCAAACCATACATGTTATTATTTAAATTAAGATTATCAGAGAGGATTAGTTTTACACAGCAATGGTCTCAGTGTAAAACTACTGTAGATGCATGGCTAAATGCAGTATCAATTTGGTAGCAGATGCACCAAATAAAGCTTGGACAGTGCAGCTTGGGGAACACAGAGATTTGAAACTGGATTAATGAGGCCTACCAGAAAACAGCCTTTGAAGTTTTCTCCTGTTAAAATTCACTAAAAATATGAACAAAATTAAGAATAATTTTTAGCACTTTCACAGCAATTTGCCTTTACTCCTACTTCCTCATTGTCAATATGGCTACTTTCTGGATCCAGGATTTAAAGACTGATGGTAGTTTAAACAAATTTTTTTTATGTTATAAGATAAACTTAAATAATTTTCCAGATATAGGGATAAGCAGTTGGCTAGTTATTATAATTTGCCAGTCAGACTTAGCTTTGGTTTATGTTAACTAATTATCAATCACAATTTTTAAGATTGATTCTCACACAGTGTTTTCAGTAGTAGATGCTACTATCATATTTGCCAGCAGGGTCTCAATGATCTTGAGAAAGCAGAGAATTATTGTAAACTGAATATGAGAAGTAATTTATCTAAGCCTTCATTTAAAGCAGTTGAGAAAGCAAAGAACTGTATTCTGTATGAGAGTATCAACATACGTAACTCTGCACTTAAAGCACACAGAAGCACCTCATTCTCAGGATGAAAGACACAGATCTGAGATGGTCTGTGACAATCCAGTTCTCTTACTAGTGTCAGTAATTATAAAGCACTCTCCTGATTTGATTGGATGCAAACAGTCTTGCAAAGTACAAAAGAACCATGATCAGTATAGGAATAAATTATATGAATAAGTTAATTTATAAGCAGAACATTGAATGAAAAGAGACATTGGAGCAATGCTCCTCTAGAAGAGTGAATAAAATGCATTTTTGGAAAGCCACAGAAAATAAGGAAGCAAAAGACATGTTAAGACATTTTAAATCTTTCTTTGTCCTCATCTGCACAAGATCATTAATTAATAACATGAGCCCTGGGTTTGAAAATTGCAGGATTTTCTTCTACTGTGATGGCGAAAGACATAAACCAGACTCCTTGTCTGTCTAGCTGGCTTTGCATTAAATCTCCCCACCAAATAATTCTGTGCACATTAAAAACAAACAAACAAACAAAAAAAAAACCCAAAACACCACAACACTTCCTAAGCTAGAAGTTGTAAGCAAAGCTATACAACTAGTAGCAAATAAAACCCCATCATGAAAATTTTCAACATTGACATTTAGGTAGCTCCCAACTGTAAGTACCCTCTTTATTCTTTTGATTTGGGGTTGGTTTTGTTCACAGAAAGATGCTGCCATGATACATCTCTCTTGGTTTCATAAGGCAGAGGGGGGGAAAAAAGCTTATGGTTTACCACCCAGTTAGGGAAAAGATGGTCTCTTCCTTTACACCACCTTGTCTTTGACAAGCAGCAGCAGGGAAGGACTTGCACCCCAGAAAAGACAAGAAAGTCACACTGCTGTTCACCAGCTTCCTGGGGGATTTTTAGTATTGCTTACATTAGCAGTCTATTTCATTTTTCAGCTGATAAGAGAGGATACTGTCTTTAAAAAGTGAGTTACGCTATACCTCCTTTATGCCCCATACCCTACAAGGAATTTTGCTTTCAAAGTCCCCTGCATTAGCATAACACTGAAGGCCTTGAAAACAAATACAGACAGAATCTGTAAAAAGAAAAAATACTTTCTCGAGCCATGTCTTAGAAATAAGTAGATTCTCCACAGGTGTCACACTAATCAAATAAACTTCCTCAGTAGTTTCAATGAACACATTTCACTTTTCATTTGCCACAGGTCAGGAAACAGCCTTTGCACTCAGTTAATCCCAGCTGACAGACACTAATTTAATCATTCACTAGCATGTAAATACACCCTTGTTCTTTGATAGTCTGTGATTTGGGTATGGGGGAGGATAAAGCACCAGAGAGATGTGGCACCATGTCAGTATCAGTTTGATGCTGTTCAAGGCTTTACATACCTATACAGCATCTGACTTGACAACTGACAGAGTCACTACCATGAACAAGAATCACAACTACCTCCCAGACTGTCATCCTTCAGGATTACACTGCCACCTGACATCACAAACTTGAGGCAAATGGTTGTATCCCTGAAAATCACAGGATCATAGGACACCTCACTCTGGTAGGAGCCTGGGCAGGTCTTCAGTCCCAGCCCCTGCCCATGGAAGGCTCAGTCAAGGGATCAAACTCAGCTGCTCAGGTGTTCACAAAGTCAGGTCTTTACAAAGTCAGGGCAAAAAAGCCCTCAAGGATGGAGACAGCCCAACATCTCTGGGCCCCAGCTCCACTTCTGGGCTGTCCTCATGGGGAAAAGATTTTCCAAATCAATTCTTCATCTTTCAAAGACTTTCAGAATATCACTGTGGTAGGAAAGTATTCATGGCAACAAAAAAGCAAGGTATCTCCCTCTCCACCAAAACAAATAATGTGATCAGCAAAAATCCATAAAGCAAATAAGTGAATAATTTCATCTGTGTACTTTAAATCATTACCATGAATAATTATTTTCCTAATTTTACCACAGTTACCTTCTACTACCTACATTATTTTACCTTGACAAAGCAACTAATTGGATCAATAAAGTTCTCAAATACTTTTAACTATTTAATTCTGCAAAAGTAATGTCTTCCATTGTATACCACTCCTATATCAGATGACCCTGAATTATTGTACAATTTTACGAGCATTATTCACACCAGCTCTAGTGATACAACAGTTTGTTTATGGTATAAACAAGCTGAAAGTGTTTTATTGTATTAAGTATCTGCTGAAATTATGCTACAAACATGGAAATGGAATTAGTACAAATGCCATTCTTGTTTCCATAAGTATGTTAACTTGAGGGAGGGATTAATTTTTCACATTTTCATAGACTACTACATTTAACGGAAACAATTCTTCTGAAAATTTTCACTAATTGGTATCATATGATAAAATGCTCACCCTCGCCACTTTCTTTGCTAGAGAACAAATCTTAAAAGGAGCAGCTGAGGGAACTGGGGTTGTTTAGTCTGGAGAAAAGGCAGCTGAGGGGAGACCATATTGCTCTCTACAACCACCCAAAAGGAGGCTGTAGTGAGATGGGTTTTTATCTCTTCTTCCAAGTAACAAGTGCCAGGGCAAGAGGAAACAGCCTCAAGTTGCACCAGGAAAGGTTTAGACTGAATATTGGGAAAAATTTCTTCACCTAAAGGATTGTCAAGCATTTGAACAGGCTGCCCAGGTAAATGGTTACCATCCCTGGAGGTATTTAAAAGACATGCAGATGTGGTGCTTAGGGACATGGTTTAGTGGTGGACTTGGCAGTGTTAAGTTTATGGTTGGACCTGATGATCTCAAATCCAATCTAAATGATTCTTTGAGTCTATATCCCTAAAGATACATGATATGAACAACAGTTCACACAAGGAGGAAGGAGCACCTCAAAAAATAAGTAGGGCTTCACTGTGACAAAGACATGTTTGCAGGACAAAGCCTCTAATCTTTTCACAACAGCATATATTCTGTTAGCAACATGTGCTCATGACACCCAGAATGAAACCCTTGACAACACTGGACTGACTTCTTTTAAAAATATCACTCTGCTACCTTTATTCTGAAAGTTGTTCCTCTGTGTTCACCGAGACTGCTATCCAGTACAATGCTATTGCACTGGATAGGTATATGAGGCACTAGCCCTATAAGTTTTTAATGTGCTTGGTATTCATACCACTGGTGGCAAAGGACCAGTGTAGAGAACTAAATTTAGACATTGAGGTGAAAGTTATGGGGCAGTGGCATCATCTCCCAGATAAGACTGCCCTGACAAACCTCACTGGCCATGCAAGGAAGGACTGCTTGCTGCTCATCTTGCAGAGCCTCTGTGGCATTCTCTAGTTTTCCAAAGACATATCATTAGCTTTGATCTGTTTGCAAACTCGGTTTCCACAAACTAAAGTGTGCCAAGGAGATCTGTGTGCAAAGGCTCTTAAGCTGACACAGAAATAACAGGACTGCTTGCTACTGATACGAGGTGTACTCAAACCTCAACAAAGCCTCAGTTCCTCAGTGTAAGCTCTGTTTTGGCAAGTCATCCCTATTGCTTTTTGCTCCCTTTGTTATTTTGCACCCAGGAGGGACCCCCTGGGAGACCACAGCAGTGGCAAGAGCTACTCTGAAGGTTGGATGTGCTGATCCTACAAGGGCAGGCTTCCTCAGCACCCACATGCCACAACATAACAGTGACCTGTGCTCTTCACCTTGAAAGGGTTCTGCCATCTAACCTTCACCTACCTGAAAAGGGCAGCGAGGAGCAGAGCTGATTGCTGGCCCCAGAAACCTAAGCTACCTACCTGTGTTGCCCATTCATTGGCTAAGGCAGGTTTTAGCCCAAGCAGGTCTGTCATTTCACAAAGGGCTCAGGCATGGCAGCGCTTCTGCTGCAGATAGAGAGCCCGGCAGGAAGACACCGGGCTCTGTTTTCACTTGGGTTTGAATCTGTTTGCTTTTGGAGATGGCAAGAGCTGCTCAGCCATCAGCCATCTCATTTCACCACACTCCCCCATGCCCTCCCACAACAGACAAGTTTGCCTGCAGCTGGTAAAACTAGAAGAAATCCTGTGCCTCCCAGATCAGAGTCCATCTGCCCCAGTGGGACACGCTCCCCAGCCCGACGGCGGTGGGGGGTACAGCTGGGGCTGGTCCAGGGATGAGGGCTGCCATGAGGGATGACAGTGAGGCGGCACGTCATGGTTCGGGGTGACAGAGCACGCAGGTCATGGCCAGCTCCCCGCTTCACCTCCCCATTTAGCATCAGCTCAGATCTGCTGCTGCCAAGTCACCCACCAGCCATTGTCCAGACTGTTAACTTTTCTTCAGAGTGTTTTAATTAGGTAAATAAAAAATGGTAATTAAATCAACATTACGTAATGTGTTTCTGATTTGTAATCTCATTTAAATTAATTAACTGACTTGGCCCTTGTTTCATTTTTAAACTGCACTAGTTAAGAAGTGGAGCTCTGGGAGTAAATCCAGTATTTCTATAGTTGAAAGCAATTCAATGACCTAGAAGCACTTACAAGAACCAAAATAGCAATAAGCATAGTCAGCTTTTCGTCCCATGCAGAGATTTATCTTTTTAATTTAAATTCCCTTATTTGTTTATGTAAAATAAATCACAACACTTATTTATTCAAAATATTTCTTATACCATTTATAAAGAACATATGTTGCTCATTTTGAAAACCGAACAACTTTCCTCAGCTGTGTTGTAAGTTGTGCGTGGAATATATATATATATATACTTATACATATGTATGCACACACATGCATGCATGCACACAAACACATTTTTAAGTTAGGGGATATTTTTTTTCACGGCCTGAAACAAATGTTTCCCATACTTCATACTATTAGCTGAGCTCTTTTTTGACATGTACAATAAGAAGAGATTTACATAGGTACCTTCCCATATGTGAATGAATGTGAAAGAATTAAGATTGTTTCCAAAACTTTCTGGATTCAGTAGGAAAGGATGAGATATGAATACTTAATTTTATCCATCTGGAAGATGCTGTAGGTACTAGCTATAGTCAGAAATATTCCAAAGTTGTTCTTGGAAAACAAGAAACCTTTTTACATTAAGGTGCTTATCATAAAGGGCTTTTATTACAGATTCTTCAGAAAATGAAAAGCAAAAGATAGAACACAGTGAAAGACTTACTTGAGTGTTTAGAGAAAAAAGAAAATATATGATAGACTATATTAATGAAAAAGTTCATATTTGCATGTAAAGAATAAAAATTTGCTTGCATATACCTTCAGTCAGTTAACAAACTGGCCACTTCATTATGTTGTGAAAGACAAAGGTTGACCCTTCGTGCCATGTATATTACTAAGAACTTCTGTGTGGAGTTTGGTTTCATAGAAGTCAATGTGGATTTTACCACTGACTTTCATGCAGCTGGGATTTCATTTTCTGTGGTGCTTTAGGGAAGTAAAGCAAAAAGAGGTTTTTTCAAGGAGATAACATACACATTTCCACTACATGAGGCAATATTTTTAGGCACAGCATAATGATGACATGACTATGAAAAAAAATCAGTTTTGTTCAATATGGGTCTCAGCCAAAGGTTGTTAAAATCAATGGAAAGCTGCTCCAGCAAGCTTTGGATGAGGAACTTCATGGTAAATTACAGTTTAAAAGTACAAAAGAAAAGATAGTTCAACAAATACTGCAGGATAGGACTGCATCTTTTCTTCAAAGCGCATTTACTCCACTAAAACATACAGTAATAAAAGCCAGACTCTAGCCTTTCAGAAAGTTACAATTGTATGCTACTTCATGAGTCTGAAACACCACCTGACAAAAAATCCACAGAGTAGTCTACAAATATTAGCAGAGGCTCATGAAGCCTCTATTATTCTGTAGAAAGAGATGTCCCAAAATGCCAAGTATGCCACCACACTATACAGTACTTGGGGGAAATAAACACCAATTAGACTAAAATGCTGTTTTACATATCATGGAAACTCCAAAATTAGACCAGAGCACTGCAGTCAGTGTTTAGTATTTCTTCAAGCCAGTTAAGAAAAATATGAGGTAATAACCTCTGCCAGTAAGTAGAGCTGTGTTTAGGAGCCCAAAACAAAATTAATGTTTTCTCTGAAACAGAAGGGAAAAGGCTTAATGATTTCACAACCTGAGCATCATTGTAGTATTTCTAAATACTGTAAAATTTACAGTATTTAGAAATATTTTTTTTAAAAAAAAGGATCTCCTAATTTTGATCTATTATCCACAATACTACCACAACTATGTTTTAATTTCAATTAATTTCAGCTTTATAACTGGTGGTAAAACATGACCTTTAGCATAAAGGATATGGAAAACCCCAATAAAAGACCCCAAAAGAGTGATGGTTTGGTTTTGGTTGGCACATTGGTTTGGTTTTTGGTTTTTTTTTTCAACTGCTGCCTATACACTGTTGAGTATTCCTTATCTTGAGATTGCCAGTTGATGCCATACGCAATTTTTAAACACTGGGATATTAATTTACAGATAATAGAGATGGGGCATAAGGAATGCCATAGTTCTGTGTATCCTTAAGTAACATATTTTTAATCATAGATCATGTTTATGAGAGCAATGTCTCAAATGCAGTATATATACATAATTTCTAGGTTATGTTACCGTATTCTTTAAAAAGTAGATTTAATTCCACCTGTTATAATCTAAAAATTCATAGACTAGATATGCACTACTTTGCCTGTCCATATTCCCACACACACACTATTAAAACAAACTAACAGTGACAAAAGAAAGATTAAATCTATCAATGGGCACTAAGTAGGTAATGTACAAGAACTGGCTGAAGAAAATTACCCTACCTTTTCACACCAGTGGTTCATAAACTTGACTGGCATTGCATGTGTACTAACAGCCACCACATTTATTTTCCAGCATATGCAAGCTGGTAATAAATAAATAATGAAAAGAGATAATGTATAGTATACAGAAGCAACAGTAATTCAAGAAAAATTCTGAATACTGCATTGATTTTCTGCCTACTTTGACATTTTACGGTAGACAAAAATTAGAAGCACCTCATCATATGATGTGCCACAGAAGAAATTAAAATGTAGAACTGACTAACCCATAGAAATGTATGACTAACCCAGTTTTGGATTTTGGCAGGGATGTTCTGCAAAAAACACAAGGAATTTTTTTTAAAGCCTGTAAACAAAAAAGAAAAAAAAAGTATCCTGGTTTAAACCTTGTCTTTCAAATTTTAAAAAAGCAATTTTGAAGAACATGTTTTCCACAGACACAGACTGTGTCCCTATTAGTAACAGTACTGCCATTATAGTCGCATTGGTCGAAAGCTATAAAAAAATATTATTAAATCCTATCTGATCATGTTCATTTGTATCTTCCCAACATACATCTGTCAATTTGTGGCCAACATCACTTGGAAGCATCCACTTTGTAATTCTGTAACTTTCACTTACATGACAGCATATCCTCACTTCTACTAATTTCTAATGCATCAGCATAATCTATGTAAGTGAAATCCCCTGTACATAGGTACAAGATTTTAAAATATGCTTGCTGTTTCAGTATACAGAAATCTCTCAAGTCTGATTTGGTCTGCAGCTGTAAAAAAAGTCTTTGGAGTTAAAAAATGTTGTACAAATTTACTGAAAATGCAACAGAAACTCAAGTTTCAGTTTCAAGTGGCAGCAAGTTGTACCCCCCAACAGCTTCAAGACATGAAGCCTTAGACATGCAACGCATCTACTACAATTGCAGGAATTACATTCTTATTAAAGGCCCTTTTTTACTTAAAAATAACTTTCTGCTGGATAAAGATATAAGATAACATTTAATCCAAGCAATCATTTCAATTTCAATGTTTGTTTATTCATGTACCTGTGTATGTGTGTGTTGAAATTATAAACGCATATAGCTTCAGGGTTATCTTACTCATATATCAGCATTTGGGGCTTTGTAGAGGGGAAAGTCTAATGAGTTAAACATGTTAATTCTCTTGTGCATTACTGAAAGAACAGGAATAAATGTGAAGAATAGCACCTTTACAACAGCATTCCTTACAGAAATATTTCAGATTTTTCTAAAAACTTTACAGCAAAAAATACCAACTTCATAGTTGCACTGTCCTTCTTCCAGGAACAATACTAATAATTTCCCGCCTTGTGCATCCACATAGCAGGTCCAATATTCAGTTTAACATCTTCTTACATGTATTCATACACTTTGACAGTTCTGCACTGTATTTTTTGTGGACAAATGGATTAAACTTACTTGATCTGAAGGAGTTAGATGAGACACAGTGCACTGCACAAGAGTTCGGGAGTGTGCACTGTAATTACAGCAGATCGTTTTATGACCGATTTCAAGCAGATGACAATACCTGTGGAAACCTGTGAACTTTTCTGTTTAAAGATTTTCAAAAGCTCAAGATTGTGCACCACCTTTTTCCCTTCTTCCTGTCCCTCCCTGTCCCCCACAAATATGCTTCTGAAAAAACAATCTTACAGCTCCCTTTCTAGCCCAGCCTCCTTTCATTGTGGTTGCCACCAACACTTCAGAGCATTGTAAAGTCAATCTGTCTGTGCTGCTTGAGCAACTTAATGTGAATTTGGAAAAGTGTGCAATTCCAAGACTAGACTTCATTTAGATCAGCCTGTCTTTCAGGAGTTCAGGTTTCCACACAGTTGCTAAAATTTGCATTGACATGCAAATGAGACCAATTGGCTAGCTAGACAATAATCTTTACCTTTGTGAACAGTTACAGCAAGCAAATCTCCAAAGCCCCAAAATGCTTTTATGTTTTCAAGTAGTTTTCCAGGAGATGCTGTGTCTGAATAACAAACAGTATCCCTTTAATGACTACTTAAAAGTGAAACGCGAACAACAATAGAGCCTTTTCAGGACAGCAGCATGATATCAGTAATAGCAAGAACATGAGAAAATCCAATACTCTCATGAAATTCACCTTGGCCTGGGGCTGTGTTTCCCCACCCACTGGGTGTGACTGGCAGGCAAGCCTTGCAGAGAGCCCACTCGTCACACCTCACACTTGCAGAACACAAACCAAGAAAACCAAAACAAAACAAAAAACAAAAAAAAAGGCACTGATCCCAGATACAGCAAAGTTAAGAAGCCTACTCATGAGCGTATCCTAAGCTTTTCCCAAACCCTCTCCAATCTGAAGCTGTCCCATAGCTACGTACACTTTTCACATGATGCTGTTCTGTTCACTTGGCACCAACCCGCTCCCACATGTGGGAGCAGAACAGGGCTGTGTGACCCGCCTGCAGCAGAGTGAGGCAACATCAGGACTGGCTACAGAAAGCTCCACCAGCAGCAAAGCAACCACCGGAAACCAAGACTATGCCAGTACCTTTTTTGGCCAATTTTTCTAATGATTCTGGCATTAGCCTTCCTACATATACAATTGTTCAAAATTAAATTCATGTAACAAAGCTAAAACGTGCTCCATACCAAGCCAGTTTGTCTGCTATAAGTTTAAAACCCTGTGTGCCCCAAGGAAACGCTAGCTTTACTGTATGGCCCCTTTCTTCTATTTTAACCAAATGAACAATCAAATCACTTCCATATGCATAGCTATTGATAACAGCATGATGTAAGTATTCAGGAAACAGCACATGAAGACAGATTGCTGTGACAGTAAGAATAAAACTAAAGCTTTATACAAAGTTTAGTCTAAAGGTTACCACAGTTTGCTAGACAGTATGTGTATCTATATAGGAGACAGCCCTCCAAACATGAATCAAGGAAGACTGTCAAGCTTGCAAGCCTACACTGTTTCCCATACACAAGTTGGCTCAATCACAGCAAGTTTGGGTATCCTTGCACAGCTCTCACCTATACAACTTCAAACTATACACCACAGCCTAACATTAAATTTATGTAGATTACAGGCAATCACATGAGGATCTCTGAGCAAAGGTATATGTCAGCACCAAAATGATAGCTGCCTTCCTAAATTTTTTAGCATAAATCAATTTTAATAATCAGCAGATGCAAAAAATGTAATCAGTATGTTGGAGCTTTAAAAAAAAAATAAAAAGACCAGGCTAAACATACATAATAAAAATAACATGCTAGGAAATAACATTTATTGAGCAATGAGGCATTAAAAACAAGTGCAGTGATTATGGTGAACAACAAGGCAAACTCTCTGGACCATATCTTTCCATGAGATTAGCAGAGAAGAACCACAGTAAATGGAAATATCTGGACTATGAGTTTAAAAATACTTTTTCCTACGTTTCCATACTTCATTCAAGTGTTTTCATAGTCTGCTGAAATATGTTCTCTCAACATTGTTTGCACAATCATGAACAAGACTGGAATGGCTTAATCCATTAGAAAGCCAAGATAAATCTGTAGCCCAAATTACAAACTCCTTACAGTTTTGAAAGCTGTGAAAATGAAGTTTGTGCCTCAGAAAAGACCACCTCCTTCTGCAGGGTTTGCAGACCGATTTTAACAACCAGTAGAGCCTGAAGACCCCTTGTATGGACGACAACCTGTGTTCAGTCCCTGCTAACAACAAATTCAAGGTTGATGGCCTGCAAGGGTCAATATTTAAAACTGAATTTTGTTCTTGTTCACACATAAGCATACCCACAGTCCTTCCTGCTGCAGGGTAGATTTGTCAATTTTAAGGTCACAAAATAAACAGCATCAATCAAGATCATCTTGCTGAATTCAGGCATTCCCAGGAGAAAGGCTCCTGAAACACTCCACAAAGTCAAGCTCTGTGAAAACTCTGCAGTGATATTTCATTTTCAGGTACCTGAGAAAATTACTATCCCCACCCTGGCCCTGAAGAAAAACCAAAACATTCACCAACAAAGAAACAAAGCTGCATGACTACTAAACTCCTTCACCATTACTAATGCTCTCTGCTTAGCGGGGCAAATACAGTTCACAGTGTTTAAATCAGAACCCAGGGAAGCACAACTGGAAAGACAGAAACAGACAACCCACTTTCAGAATAGACAAGTGATAGTAAAAATTGCCATCCACAGTTACAGAGGGTTCTTCTGTTGCTTTATTAAGAGCAGAGGGCATGTATGTAGGTAAATTAGTCCCTGGTATGCAATGAATTCAGAGTATGTGGCTTTGTGTATGTGGAGTTAGAAGTGGTTGTCTACAAGCAATATTTGACTCGAGGAAGTACACTGTTATTCCATTACTGACAGTGGCAGCCCTTTTACCCAAACTCTAGGTCTGTAATTAACTCTAGGAAAAATGCTGTATATTAAATTGTTAAATATTTACTGTAAAATAACTTGCAATCACCTGTATGAATGAACAAAAGAACCATCAACAAATTCTTTTCCCTACCTTCTCTTTGCAATCTCTCTCTGCCTTCCTCCTGCCACTGCCATGTGCCTGGGTATGTTCCTCAACTCTGCAACCTTCTCAGTGTCCAAGAAAATACTTGTAGTTAAACAAACCAAAACTAATAAGAACTGTTCACGGTTCTTGTTCAACTGAATAAGAGACAGACAATCAAATGCTGCTTATTACGAAGAAGTCTTGCTGAAAGGATCTTCCTCTTTTTTCTCTTGCTTGTTGCTGCTACTTTAAAGAAACACCCTCTCTTTAAAGGTGTGCAAGGTAGGGCAGAGGCTGAGCAGAAGATGAATAAAGTGAATAGGCTTTTTTGAGGACTGACTAAAATCCAAAGCTGTGCTTTGCAACCCAGGCTTTGATGAATCATCTGAACAGAAGGCTTCCCCTACAATCAAGGAATTTTACAACTCACAGCCAACAGTCATGCTGCATTTATGGCTACTGTTATGAGTCTTAGTGTTCAGTCAAACCCAGGAGATTAAAGCTTTAAATGAATATTATACTAATGATAAGAAACATCGCAGAAATAGAAGTGAGAGATATATTTCCCTGCTTCAGCTTCACAAGGTGGAGAGAAGCTGAACCAAAATCAGATGAACAAATTTCGACTGGGGAAAAAAATGTACGAAAACTGTTCAGTTCAGGAGTTTTCAGATTTATGCTCATGAAGTTTAGGTTCTGAACAGGTATATACTTATTATTAGAACTTCCCAGTTTTAAGTATTACTGTAAACTTAATTTTCTTGGTAGTTACAACAGGGTCAGAGATATTAATGTAGCTGCAGAGCCAACTGCAGAGAAGTGTAGTACTCCAAAGGAACTTGACTCCCAAATACAGTGAAACTGCAGGAGCAAGCAAAAACAAACTCGGTGAGGAAGGGGAGAGGGATAAATCCACAAAAACAAAAAGGTGGTTATATATCTTTAGCACTTCACATTTAACTGAGTTTACTTGGTATTCCTCTTTAAATGTTCAGTGTTCACTGCCTCTGAAAGCAGTTTGCAAAACTGTAATCCATGCACTCCTACTGTCAACAATTTCTCTGTATTCCTGTCTCAGCTGTGTGCTGTGTACTTTCCAATTTAACCTAATACAGAAGAATAGAAAGAAAATACAAATGTTGGCATAGGTGATTTCAAGCCTTAGTTCTTTGACCTTTTTGTATAAGCTTTTGGCATCTGTGACTTGGCAGGCAGAGTGCAGGCCAAGCCAGGACAAAGAGGAAGACAGGAAGCAGAAAGCTGGCCATGTCTCCTTGGCAGTCAGCATTGCAATAGGGTGAAAAACCGCATCGTTGCCAAACCAGAAACAGTGGGGGAAGCCCAGATAGTTGGCAAGTCACATATGGCTGTATTGTACATCCTAAACACTAAATGTCTGATAAACTTAAGTGCTATGCCAGAACCTAATCTATCTAAACTGTCTTCTGCTCTACAGAGGAATACTTCATGTGCCCTTGTTTATGTGTTTCTTAAAGAACCAATGCAGCATTGTTACTACCATCTAAGGGTTGGCAGGTTAAAAGCTTCCTGCTACTATAGGCGCATAAGCTTTCAGCATCTTTCTAAAAAATCCTCACTGTCCTGGTTTTTAGCTGGGATAGAGCTAGGTTTCTTCTGAGCATCTAGAATAGTGCTGTGTTTTGGTTTCAGCCTGGGATTTGTTATGAGAGAAATGCTGATAACATACCAATGTTTTCATTTTTATCACTGGAAGCGAAAAAGTTTGTGTTCTGTTAGTCTACAAGTGCAAGGATGAGGAATATTTAAATTAATAAGCTAAACTGGCATTTGGATATGCCAATGGGATATCCCATGTCATATCACATCATGTTCAGTATTTTAATGAAGGAGGGTCTTTTCCTCTTTTGCTCTCTCTGACTTTTACTCTGGCTCTTGGTCTTCCAGGACTGCAGTTTTGATTCAGGATTGTCACTCCTCCAGGATCATTATCTGGGAACAGGCTGGGCTTGGTCAGTGGGTGCCGAGCCACTGCACTGTGTATCACTCATTTGCATATTTGATTACTATTATTATTTTAATATCAGTATTGTTTTAGGTTTTATTTTATTTTAATTATTAAATTGTTCTTATCTCAACCTACAAGTCTGCTTACCCTTGCCCCCAGTTCTCTCCCTTACCCTCTGTGGGCAGGGAGTGAGCAAATGGCTGCATTTGGCTGCTAGCCAAGTGAAACCACCACAACCACACACACTGATTTCCTGTCCCCAACCCCAGCTCCTGCGCATCCAAGCTTTCAAGCACTCTCAGGATATGCAATGCATGGCCAATTGCACCAAACTGTATTTACCTTTTTACAAATATTATTTTAATTCTTGCCACATTGGTTGAGCAGGACTACCAGACTTCCAGCATTTGCCCAAGCATTAGGCAAACAGCCAGCTTCGAAACTGTGGTCTAGGATGAGAGAAGGGCCTTGGGTAAAGGTGGTTGTCAGCCACCTCTGCATCCTCCCAAACCCCCAAATGGAGGGATGGTGCTTCAGGTTGTGCTGTGGGTACGGTTCCCAGGCTGGGTGCTGGGTCAGGTAGGTCACTTCAACACTGTGCTCTGCAGATAGCTGCAGGCTGCTGCCGGGGGCAGTGCAGCAGTGGTGCTTGTGGCTGCAAAAGCAGAGGTGGAATCACCCAGGACATTGGCACTGCCAGCGTGAGCGAATGAAGGGACACTATAGATGTTTCCTCCGTCAGTTAGTCAAGGCTCCTTGCACTTACAGTGGATCACAAATTCAAAAGGGGGCGTGGCAAAGCACAGTGCATGTGGCTCCACTCCCCAAGAAGGCCTTGGCTCCCTGGTGGACCTGGAGACGCACTTACAGTGGATCACAAATTCAAAAGGGGATGTGGCAGAGCACAGTGCATGCGGCTCCACTCCCCAAGAAGGCCTGGCTCCCTGGTGGACCTGGAGATTGGCTTATGCATAGGAAACCCTCAGCAGCTTCACATCAACTGTGCTGTCCCAGAGTGGTACAAAACAGCCTTGTCTCAAACCCAGCTGTTTATGAGGCTTATTGGTAGAGAAAACACAAGAGCTATGTCCTTTCCAAATACCACTTGTGCTCTTGTAAAGCCTTGGGAAGTGGGGAGGGGGATTGCAATTTATACAGATCTTTATTTATCGATTGTCCATCAAAACAGAGTTGTCAAAGGTGACTGATAATCTCTTTATAAGTGTAGAACGCATTTCTCACTTCTACCTTTCATATCTTTCATTCCTGTAGCCAGGCTTTTACTATCTTGACAACCCATTTTATTTTAAGGAACACCAATGAATTATAAAGCATCATTTTTAAAAATGCTGATTCTGCCTATGGGCTGTGATCAGCATTCTCACAGACTCTGTGGCCAAATAAAGGAGACAATAAAGATCTCACTCATGAGCTCTTTCACCACCAAAAAGAATTTTTATTGCTCATGAAATGGACAAAGACTATTAAAAAGTTTCATTTTATTCCTAAAAGCACTTCTGTTCTCAGTTGCACTTACACTCTAATCTCAGCAACAATGCTGAGTAACTGTGCTCCTAATTACGGGAAGAGCACTTAAAATAACAGATAATTCCAATTTATCAGCAAGATTGATTTATTGATCGATTGGTAGAAAGAGTAAGGAGACAATCAATTTAAAGTAATTACCATTTCCTACAGTAGGAGTCTAAGAAAATGTCTTGTGCTCATGAGGGACAAGAAGTTATTCTGAATTCCTGCAATAATCAATTGTGGGGCATCCCATCCATAAACCATATTCCCTCCCTCACAGCCAATCTTTCATAAACCAACAGATTATAGAGACAGAATTATCCTTACAACTAGACCCTAGCTTATGTTGCTAGTGCTTTAACATCTGCTTTTGCTGACTTTCTTCAATTAGCTTTTTAATGTACCTCTGTTATTACGCTTTAGTACTTACTAACCTAATCACATTTATTTTATGTCTGCTATAAAGAGTCTATATACTTTTTAAAAAAGAGCATTTAAGATTAATTCACTTCAATGAAAATTAGGAGTGGGCAAATCAGTTGGAAGAAGCTCTTGTGTTTTCTGATAGCCTTTTACTCACATTTGGAATCAAACTTTCTGGAATTCATTAAAAACTGAAGTAGTTAATTTCACCCACTTGCTTTTGGGCCATAATATATCCATTTAAAAACCTCCTAGTAAACTATGCCTTCAGCGATGCTCACATTGTCACTTGTATCTACATTCATACTTTCCTGCCTTCATTTGAAGTTTAAAGCAAAAATCCTTCACCCAGTCCCCAACAAGCTTCTGCACGTCAGCTCAAAAAACATGTGCTGACACTTTGGTGCCCTTTACCAGTCATCAACCCGCCTCACGCCACCACCTCCTGCCCCCATACACATGCAAACCAAAGCTGAACACTCTGTGGGGCACAGATCATCATCTAGATTGCTGTGGGACAACCAACACACTTTCTTCTGCTGCTGCTACTGCATAATTATTGACAACAACAAGTGGCTTGGCCTGGAAATACAAATGCCAAAATTAAAGCAGGCAAGATAGCAGATTCTTGGATGCTAGTCCAAGTTTCATGACTAAAACAATACAATCTTTCCTACTCCTCAGCTTGTCTAAACTGAACTGATCCTTTGAATCCTTAAGTCTGTCATCCCTAAAGAACATGCTGATCTAATTCTGTGACTGTGCTCTCTCCGTTTTGCACAGACGCTGAATACAGAGCCCTCCATACCAGTGGCAGTCCCTCTGACGCAGTGTGGTCCCTCACAGGTTTGGGGAGCTCCTGACTGCAATGAATGACATAGCATTTTGGCCTTTTAAAGTCACACTGAAGCCTTTCATTCCCACAAAATGCAAAAGTAATTAGAGAGACTTACTTTAATATATTTGATAGTGAGTAAAAAGATATTATCCAATATGCATTCTTATATTATAAAACGTTAACCAGTTTCACTAAGTCAATTAATTCATCTCATTATAAAATACTGTAACCTCCAGCATTTTGAAGTTTGCAGGAAAAGATCTTCAGCTGTTTTTGCCATCTAAAGCTGAATAATGCTTGTGATTGGAAATTATTTTTCTTTTACTCTATAAGAACAATTATCACAGCTATCACACAATTATAGCAATTATAATCGTAAGAACTGCTGTTCAGAGTTGTTCTCTGTAGCACCATTCTGCAATGCCAGGAACATTTGTCTTTTCTAATGATCACCAGCACAAATGTCCTTTTGTAGTTATTTAAGTGATTTCATTTCTTTCTATTAATATCCTGTTACTTGCTTTGGGAGAAACCAGAGGAGACAGGCCTCAATTAATATATACTTTTAAAGCAAAGCCTTTTAGTGAAGCCAGAGCTAAGGCATTTTAAAACAGGAATTGACACTTCCCTTTACGACAGCCTAACATTTTCAATGTGCCTTGCTAAATGGATAGAAAGCCCCCAAAATACTTCAAATCTGTGTTTCATAAACTGTACTCTAAGAGAAATAGCAATAAAGTTTATTGCAGACCTGAAGTATCTGCATAAACCCGGTTAATTGAAAAGTGGGTGGAGAAGGCTGCCAAATTAAATGTTTACATTAGCACAGCTGTATTGTAAAAACATTCTGCCCCCTGTGCTTTGTAATTATAAGATATTTCTGGACTGTGTATCTCTGCAAAGTTTATCTCTACTGCCAAGAGTGTTTTGGCACACAGCGACTGCAGTTTTTGGCAGCCAGAGAGCTGCTCAGCACAGGCAGTATCTAAAATGGCTGCCAAACAGTTATCCTGAAATGTCGTCGACCTAGTGTCATCCTGTGAGAAGGGCAAAAGCCAAAGCTGGTTTTAAAGCCATCTGATTGTTTTAAACAAGGCAAGGAGCTGGGTTTCCAGGCAAGCGCAGGCCCTGGCACCACAGGTTGGTCACACCAGGCTCACCAGAACACCGTGCATGGCAGCGGGTGGGAAGGCACACAGACTGCTCCGAGTATCCCGTAACTGGGAAAAAAGCGGGGAGGAGGAGTTTCCTGAAGGGAAGCTTAATTTTATTGTTTTAAATTACGCATAAATCATCATACACTTCCCTTGTGCCAGGAACATGCGCGCTGGGACCTTTGCAAAGCACAGCTATTCGGCACTCGGTCGCAAGGCACCAGCAAAGTCCCGGATGCCTGACACCTCCTTCACACTGATTGTATTAGCCCAGGTTTTAAGTAAACCTCTCTCTTTTCCAAGCAACCAGCAAAACCTACAAAACCCTTCCATGCATCTCAAGCCTCTGCTGTGCCAGCCTCTCCGTATTTTATTTGAGAGGGACATCCTGACCAAGCTATCCCACCTTGGCCAGAACTAGGAAACTTGAGCTACTCTGTCCTGGGCCTGAATAATAAAGATGGGAGAGTATTCTTTCACTGTGTCCAGTGTCAAAACAAATATAAATTGAGAGATTCCTTGGACCTGCTTACTGTGCTGTAATCATAACTGACCATGACTGAAGCAGAGGCATTTCAAGCCTTCGCCAACACCACTGCTTTCTTACTGCTCAATGAACAGTTTCTAAAGAGTCCCAGTTAGACCTGGTGGTTTGGGTAATGACAGGTGACACTTCAATGTATCATGATGTTTCCACTTAATTTCCTTTAAAAAATATAATTCTACAGGCATTTTATCATCAGTTGTAATTAAAAAACAAAATAGGAAGTGTCCACACCAGAAGAAAATAGTCCATTAGTAGAAGAATCACAAACCTACAGACACTAATTGAATACAAAGCTTGTCTTGTGGGTGCTGTCCCTGTCTGTTTACTCTTCTAAGCCCCCCTTTCAACAATCATTACATAATAACATCTGAACAGGAGCTTTTTATGAAAATGCTAGTCAACTCATCCATGAACTGCTTATTGTCTATGCTCACACCACTGCATCAGAACACTTCAAGATCAAGCCCTGTCAATTATTTATATAACTTTTATTTCATTTCTAATCTTTTCTGTTCTATGGAGCAAATCTTTCTCCCTGTAAATACAATTCACAAACATTCACTGTGATAGTTCTGTCCACTCAACAGGCTTCTGATTTAAGTGACTTTCACCCTCTGTTTAATTAGTAATCAGAGTCAAAGTCACACAGCTATGTAATGCTGATGACCTTGTGAAGTACCAGTGAGCAAAGGTTAAGGTTCCAAAGAGCACGGGGACTGCATCGGCATGCAATTTCAATTGGTCTCTCTTCCATTAATATTTAATAAATGCACCTTTAAACTGTTCTCTTAAAAAAAAAAAAAAAAAAAAAAAAAAAGACAAAACAAAGCTAGCAAGGCATTATGTTCAAAATATTTTGTCAGTCAGATATGCACGGGGACATCTTTGTCACCTCTATTTCCAAAGAATCTGCTATGGTTCATTTCCTGTATGTTAAACATTATCCTCATAAAATTATGTAATTTTCTTTATCTTATCTGCTGCTTACAGCCTCTACAGATGAAGCTACATTCTGTGAATACCATGCCACTTTTTTTCCTTTCAAATGCATGTGTGTATTTTAAAAATAAATATCTACCTGTTCCCTGTTTCTCCTCCTTGCTGGCTTGACATGGTACTTTCAGTTACAACACTAAACAATACAGACTATTTTCCCCTGTGGAAACACCAAGTACTTAGTTTACTGGGAATCCCCAAACTTGCCATTTTTACTGAGCTGGATTGAAATAAATAACAAAAGTGCTCAAGAACACATTTCTGTTCGTTTATTAAAGACAAAATTAAATATATAAGAACAGCCTTCTCAAGCTCAAATTCCAGTGTCTCACTTTGTTTGACCAGTCTGATACCAGCACAGCAACTGGGATAAAAACTCGTCTATATCTGCATGTAACAGCACTTCTGTGATGTAAGCAGTAAGAAAATGAGATCACATCCCCAGTCCCTAGGTTCTGCACGCTCCTACCAACACATTTGTTAAAAATAAAGGGAAAGAATTTTAACTCTTCCAGGTTTCAAATGACTGTGAAATTCTACTTACTGTATTAAAAAATGCCATTATATTCATGCTGCAATTTTAATGCTGCAGGAAACATCCCTGTATCTTAGCAGTTCCACTTGTGTATTTAGAAAGGCCCCTAACAATGGATGATTTTCACTGACACAGGCACTTGGGTTTCTGAAGTATTCAATGGAAAAAAGGATAAAAGTGTAATTTTTTATTATTAGTTACAGTTACTACTATGTTCTCTTCCTTTTGCTGACAATTTTCAAGACAGGAAAAATCAGATTTCTTCTGTTGGGCACATTACTACAGATGTTTCGGCTTTACAGAAGTGTTGTGAGTAAGACCTCCTTTTCTTCACATTCCTTAGCTAATGGCTAGGTCTAAATTCCATAAAAATCTGTTGGAAGACAACACTGAAATGTGTACTTGATTCCGAAAAATGAGGCGAAAGCTATCAAAAGTTAATTCTGCTTCTTGCATCAACTTATTATTTGTTTATTCTGCACATCTAGAGATCGCTAACATATCTTGCCTAAAGTATACAAAAGCTGTATGCAAAAAACAAAGTTGCATAGATAGATGCTCTAAAGTCAAGATGTCACACTCAGTGTTGGCAACACATTTTTTCTTAGCTCTCTAGGCCATATGCAATGTAACTTCTTGTAATCCTTTGTTCATATTCTGCACCACATGAGGCTAATGTCTTAAATATTCATGCACTGAAGGTTTTATATAAACTTAGAAAGAAGCTAAATTCGGGCTGTATTAATACTGATGCAGCACCTGTGCACATACGTTATGTGTAAAAAAAAAAAAAATCTTTTCTTCTGCAAATAAGAGTCTCTATTAGTATAAGGATGCCTCCATTTTGTTTGGAAAATGTATTCCTGAGTCCAAATCTTCAACTGGAGTTGATCTACTGAATGGAACATCTTCTTGGGAGTTTTGTTCACTAACTACCCATGCTTATGGCCATTTTTAGTTGTGTCAGGCCTATCAACACTAGGCAATTCTTCGGTTCTTGTGTACACCATCAGAGGTTAAAAGGAGGAGGGATCTAGGCTGAAATACACCCAGGGTTCTGAAGCACTACTCCTAGGAAATTACTATGCACACCATCTCCAAACCTAAAATAATCACTGCCGCACTCTTCAGTAAGGGCCATTTCCCCAGCAAATACTAGTTTTTCTATCTCCGGGTATTCTTCCCAGGAAAATAATGTAAATGAAAGTCACAAGATCTTTTTCTTATTTCACCAAGAAAGAATGTACTTTATGAAACTCCTTATACATGCAAACCATTGTCATCTTTTTTGCTCAAATTACATGAAAAGCACAACTGCTTTCTAAGGGAGCAAGCTTTTAAAATTTAAAGTCCCCTGGAAGTTTTTATGCAAACTTACTAGTTGTCGACGTGGTAATATAGTAAACTATTCAAACAGACTGAGGCATTTTTATTTAAACTTTCTGCTTTGCTACTAACTCTTCTTTCTATCACCTACTGAATTTCACTTCCACATTTCTTTCTCTGTTTCCTATTGTTATCTTCATGAAAGCTTTGATTATTTTCTCTGATAGTATTTACCAGTTTTAAAGAAAAATATCTAGGGACTGAAAATTGGGGTGCTTCTCAGTGAACAATGACTCTAAGAGATAATTTTTAGTTTTTAATAATGTAAGGAAAAGTAAGGAAACTACTTTCTTTATTAAAAAATAGCTCACCTAGTCTTATCTACTTCGTTGTCTGAGTGAATTCTGAATTTTAAAAATATGTAACAGAAACTAATTCCATTGCCTGTTGAGAAGAAATGTTTGAAAAATAACACTGAAATCACATTAGACAGCTGGGCTACTAGCAGCTGACTTCTGGCATTACTTTTGAAGCTAGTTACGTTACATTAGTTCTTCATATGTTATACGAAGAACTGTGTATAGGCTGCCTACATCTCCACAACAATACAGTGTTCACAGCCTTTCTCATCATCTTCTGCAATGGCTTATTCATAGGGGCATAGTAAAGTCCAACCAGGAGCTTTCAATGCTTCTTTTTCTGCATTAGAAAAGAGTATTCTCTGGGCTAAAGGCAGGACCTGCTCTGAAGGGAACACTGACAATACAATTTAATATTCTTGCAGTGCAGAGTTTTACAGTATGAAAAGAAAAAGACAAACGTGATTAGAAAACCTTAAGAATATCATTGTCAGAGACTTAACATTTACTAGAAGGCAACTGCTTGAAAACATGGTTTTAATTGTGCATACATATTTTGATTCATTAGAATGAATAACCAATAAAATCCCTCACTATGGTGTCCCGGCCTCATAACACATTAATAAAGTTTCTTAAAGGTTTTGGCAGTGGGCCAGCACAGTCCATTAACTCCTTGCAAGTTGTAAAAAGAAGTAAAGTCATTTCAGGCTGCTTTGTGGTTATGAATGAAACAGCAGGCAGTCTGTATGGAAATGTCACTTTGGATATGGCATTGGTAATGGATGCTTTGCTTTTCAATCAAAGCAGTATGGGGATAAGTTAATGCACTGAATCACAATCTAACTCCTGAAGCCCTGCAAAACTAATTTAGTTAAAAGTAGAGGGAAAATGGCAAAAGAGTCAAAGTTATGAGGCTCTGTGTATTTTTCTAGTAGGCTGTGACCCTGCATCAGGGTAAACTTGCCCATTGTGAAACCAAAAATTATACAATCAGTTTCAGTTATTCTAATGATTCTGTAAAGCTGCTTAATAAGATCAATCACATTTGGGGTATTACTATTAACAAATAACATAAGCAAATAAAGTACTGTTTTGCCTTATCTTACCCTTTTCTCTCTGAAATGTACAAAACATTCTAATTTTCTTGTTTTATTCTTTTACACAAAGGAGCATAAATAACTTAAGCAATTGGTAACTAAGTGGCTGTCTTTAGCTCTGTCAAACAATTTGAATTAAAGTGTTGTACTTTCCCCTTAAGCTCTATGATACCATCTGTTCTCCCTTTTCATTACATTACAAACATTCCATTTTGGAGAAGGGATTTAGTATTTTGCATCCTTTTTAGCGGAAAAGGCAAATCTGAATGGTGTTGAATATTCTGAGACCCATCCAAGATTTTCCAAGCAAGGGAGTGAGTAGGCTGTAGGATTAGAGCATTTTCCTTAAGGTGTGGCCAGTCTTTCCTCTTGCCTTATCATTAAGCATCAACACATACTTTAAGATTAAAAACACACTCTGAAAAAACAGCATATTAAAGAGGTTTTTTTAAGGAACAGTAAATGGAAAACAACTTGTGAAACAAAAATCTGTGCACTCCATAGCAAAACAATTTAAATGCCACAGACTGTTCACTGATGTTGTAATAATAGTTTGGGTATTTTGACGACAATTTCAAATTCAAAACTTAAAATTTCCAGTATGCAAACATCCCTGAAGGATTTGGGAGGGACAACCAACTAATCAGCTGGAATGATGTATTAATCTTTTACCTCTGACAGCCCCAGCTCAAGTATGGCTTAAATCACAAATGCAGAACTTGTTTGTCTAGCACCTAGTGGGAATTTGCCACATTACAAAACCACAAAATGTGTTAAAATTAGCACTGTCTTCAGGGGACGCCAACTAGTGAAACAGACGGGTTGTCGAGGCCAAGGGTGAACAGCACTCATTACAGAAGCAGCTTACTAAATAAATGACACAACTATGTCAAATTCCTATTGATCTAGCTGCCACTGGGCACCAACCATTTCATTCATAAGCAGCAATGATATATTTCTGTATTAAAGGCAGCCTAACACTTTCAATTTCAATACATAGGATAGTTTTCAAAAACTCATTTAGGCACCTCGAAATGTACCCAATTAATTTACATAATATGAAACATGTTTACTCAGGACCACACCTTTCTGATCCAAAGTACATCAAGCAACCCAGTTATCTAAAGATTTTCAATTGGCTGGGGAAGAGAAGACATAGTGATGTTAAAACAGCTAATAAATCCTGTGGCCCGTAAAATGTTTAGAACCATAAATGTGTACTTAAATCTAAGCAGTGAATGGCATCTCTCAATGACTCCAAGGTAAACTAGGAATAATTCTACAGACTTCATTAGAGCTAATGTGGATTTATGTAGCCAACTGCAAAGTTTGGCCCAAGAATTGCGTTTCACACACAACTGAATGTCAGCCATCTCTGAGATATGCTTTTTTAGCCACATACAACTCACAGACGCTGCAGTTTATAAGCCTAACCTAATAAATCCATACTGTTGAATACACATCTAACTTGTGAGTCGTCATATTGAAGCCCAATGGAGTAATTTAAGCAGGAAGTAAGAAATTCCACCCCAGCTTTCAAAAAAATTAACTTTCTTAGAGAGAACAATCTGCAAATTGTAACAACAGATCTGTCAACCTTTGTAAAAAAAGAAAAAATATATATATATGACAGAAACTGCATGGAGAATTTAATATGGACATGATACATGTATCTAAGTTGAATTGTTTCAAGTCTTTGGGCTCTTAGGAAAGAGCAGTCAAATTGCTTTTGATTCTCAACTGAAACACTCAGTATTTCTGCCTGCATTGAGCTTGAGCGGGAGTAGGAGATTACTTGTAAAAGGTGTTTTTGAAAATTCTCCCTACTTAACTTCTGGAAAAGATTATTTGATACTGTAAGACATGTTCATCTTCCCAAAAATACCATATTCCATTATCCCCACAATTCACAGGCAGAAAAATCTATAACAGAGGATAGAAATCTCAAAAAATTACCCTAGCCAGTTTTTGTGTACTCCAGATAATCAGTTTGGTTTACAAAATGGAACACACAGGTTGTGCGTCCAAAGTAATCTCTCCTTCCTAATAAAATAAGGGACACATATGAACAGTCACGTCTCCCAGTACAGCAGTTTCAAGTGATCATTTGCACCACTCAGGTGCAAGGATCAGTCCCTTGGGGTTTAGATCAGTCCAGTTTGGGCTTTTTGCTGTTCAGCTTTGTTTTGCCTGGGTTTCTTTTTCAGTGTTAGGCAAAAAAGAGCACCTTCATCTGTGCTGAAAGTAAATGAGGACACCTTTGGGGTTTTTTTTTAATTATTATTATCTATTTAATAGTTGCTGTCAGAAGTTTGGAATGCTGGAATAGTCACACAAGAGAGTGATTAGTGGGTCAAGTGCTCTTGTCTTAACATGGATAAGAACAACCAGCCTATTCAAAATAGTAGTAAGAAAAGGTCCTGAATTGAATAGCATAGATTTTTTTTTTCCCTAACAAAGGAAAAAAATAATTTCTATTTTGTTTCGACAGTGCTTTTTATGTTATAGAAAGATTATGTAAACTCTTGTTTTACAACTTTTAGATCAGCTCTTGAAGAAAATTTCTCGGATTACTTGAGAACAGTCTGCACTAACTGAACATAATCTCTTTTACAGATGAAACTTCTTGAGGTGTGGCCTCAGCACAAACCATAGACATTAATATTTTGCTAAAATTTAATCTACTTAGTCACTTCCAGTTTTGATAGCCATTTCTGGCATGTACAAGATAACACTGCATGCCCAACACATGACTGATGTCACTGAGGAGAGCAACTAGAGTCTTCGACACCAGCTAACAGCCAAGTGCACTATTTACCTACACTGGAACAGGCCTGACTTACTCCCAAAGAGCAGCTTGTGTTAGGAGGCTCTCTAAAACCACAGGATGGAGCAATGTGGAGTGCTGTGGCATGATCACCACTGAAGGACTTGCAGCTCAGTTGAGAAGCAAAATGGGGCAGGGTTATGCTTTTCCTAGACTGCCAGCCCTGCACACTCAACCAGGGCTTTGCACCATCTCCAGTAATAACCACACTAAACCAAAATACTACGTCGTGAACACCTGTGCAAACCCATTCTCTGCGATCAGCTGAATTAAGCAATCTTTTCTCTGACTCTCCCATTCTCCTGTGCCTCTCCTTGGCTGCAGCGGTTGATGAAGGAGGAGGAGAGCAGAGACTGCTGGAAGCTACCTCCCTCCCACCCCTCTCTCATTTTGGAGGGACTTGATGTTCTCTCTCTTGTTCCTGGGAGCAGAGAGCACAAAAACTGAAAAAGACATTTTGTTGGTCAGCACAGGAAGAAGATGTAGCAAGAGAAATCCACTCTAGTGACCAGCCAAGAAAGCTGGAGTCCCTGCAAGGCAAAAAAGGCCATGAAACTCAGGGTCCCGATGAAAAGCTAGAGGTTAAGCATAACTGAGGAGGAAGCATGGCAGGGATACAGAGCAGTTGGCAGCCAGCACAGGGGGGAATTTGCTCCCTCCATCTATCCAGTGAAAGAATCACCCTAGCACCTACTCGAGGTTTAACAAGAAATGCAGTCTTATCAGGAGATTAAATAACTCCTTCCCCAAAACATGGATGAGTGTGTCTCCTAGAGATGTGGGCAAGTATTCACTTCAAAACTCTAACCAATATGGGACTATTTCTGCAGTGTCTCCCACAGGTTCATTAATTTCAAAAAAGAAATGGAAGTTCTCCTTTCTACTGAGTAAGCCCTGCTTTTGGCTTTATAGCTCTAAACATGTGTGCTGATTTGGGATTAATTTCTCTACAGATTCCACTGTAGTAGGAATGTCATCATCTAGTTAATTAAATGGAATTTCTACCACGTAATGTTAATCCCTCAACACTACACTCTTAACTGTCCTTGCATAACTAATACCCAGATATTACAGTACTCCATTGACTTTTCCATTTCACCACACTTCAGGAATGTCTAATGAGTCACAGTTTGTCTAGATGCCTTCTGAGAGTCACAATCTTCCCCACAGCACCTCATTGAATCCAGGTGTAAAACAAAATGGTAAACAAACTCACACACTGATCTCCCTTTTCTATAATACTGTGGCACAATAGACCAATAGAGGGATATTATAGCGGACAAGATTTTCAAATTTACCTCTCTTGTGAGACTATCAGGTCAATAGAATTATTTATTTTTATTACATGTGATGAAACTCAATTTTCTTTAAATAAGCACACTTGTTAGATGTGAACATACTATAATATAAAAAATGAGAGAGGGGTAATTTCTCAAAGTGGCAAACTATTAGCAAGAACCTTGCCCATACTACCTTTAGTGCTTTTAGCTAAGTACGCTGCTTTTAAAAAATAATAGTGTTTAGGATTGTTCTGGGGATCATTCCAAGGAACTTTCTGTCTGATATTTACAGATTTATGACTCGTATTTATAACCATTATCAAACATTTCTGCTTATCTGTACTATCAAACAAATCTAAGCTACAGATTTTTTTTTTTTCAGCATGAATTGAGTAGTTGCCATGCATAAAGCAAAAGGATATTCCCAATAAATCTACAGGTCATTTTCTTTAAGAAGAATTAAAGAGTCCTAAGTAATTTGTGGGGATATTGATGTAAGCTGGTGTCTCCCCTTCTAGAGATGGAGTTGTCTATGCCAAGTAAAAACACATATGGGGAAAATGGTGTGTCTCCCAATGAAACTAACTTTCCTTTATAGTTCCTCTGCTCTTCTCTTCCTCCTTTCTCTTGTGCAAAATTTTCCCTTTCCTAAAACATTCTTCTTCAACACCTCCTCCACCACCTCATTTTTTTTTTCTTTCTTTTCTGAAGTCCTACGCATCTCCCCTTTCAGAATCCAGCATGTTTGGTTAGAGTTTGCACCTTTACTACAAACAAGTTGGGTGTTACAGGTTTATTGCAGGACAGCTCTCTCCTAACAAAAAAGTACAGGGGGGCAAACCAAGCTATGTCCTACAACTGTGTAGCCATCTACAATGGTGCACACAAGATACAAAAGAAATGCATGTTAAAAGATGTCAGTAAAGGTGGTTTAAATAGAAAAATAAACTTAATAAATGCCTACATGCAGTGTTCCACTTGGGAACACTGCAGAAAGCACTGAAATACAACTGCCTACCCCACGAAGTCACACCTCCATAATCGTATTTCAAGGAGTGATCAGCACTGTGTACTTCTGATGATGCCTCAAAACTTCCACTTTGCAAAATTATGAAATATTAGACCTGGGCAGAAAACTTGCTTTTTCTCTCACACTGCATTTGTCCTAAAGCATAAGTGCTGGTAACCTTCCAACTTTTCTTTTTTAAATATCACTGTCACAGCAGCCAAAGCTGCAGAGTTTACAGGCATTACTTCTACTAGAGCTTGAGGTCATTTAGGAGTCACTGGAAAACTATCCAGTCTGCCTCCTTGGCTTTTAAAGCTGCCATAAGAAAAGATGCAAAAAACATACTGCTCTTAGGTTGGTCTAGACAATTTTACACACACCAGCTGGCAGCATCTTGTCATTATTCATAAATATGGTGTAAGAAATAACCACTTCCCAGATTTTGTATGAATCCCAAATATTAGATCCCACACTTAGCAGGCAAGCTGATGCTGGTTTATGTAACAGTTGGGAATTGAAACCTCCTGCAAAAGCAGTAAGCCACTTAACTTGTGATCATGCAGTGTGACTGCATGATTTTTGTATAAGATGTAGTCTGATTGCACCTGAGAACAAAGGTGGCCCATTATGCTGAAGTGATATTTGCAGTTGGTACTGGTTACAGTAATTAGGTTCCAAGAGACTGGAGAAATGACTTTTCATTTCTCAGTCAGTAGTGGGATGTTGTTGGTTTTATTTGATCTTTCTCTACGTAAAGTATTTCTTTCACGACCCTAGGATGTGTACCACACCTATCTGAAGGAGCTAACTTTATGTGCACTCTTTTCTCTAGAAGTCCTTGTAGAAGTAGCAAGTCATGGTACTCTTGGAAGAATACAATTAGGCAACTTCAGGGAAGATTCCCATTCTGCAACTGGAAGTGGACCCTGCAATGACAAGCATATTTTACATCTAAACTGAATTTTAGTTTAAGCACATTTATCTTCCTATTGTTTTTTCTCAATAGGAAAGGGAAAGCTCCAAAAGTAATTTTGAGTTCTAGTTATTTCAGTTAACAAGATTATTTTCCTTCTTTTTCCCCTCAAGCACAGCCTTGTTTTGGAAAGCATTCCATCTGACATCTAAATCTTTCAAAGAGGCAAAAAAAGAGCTTGTGGTTTGGCTCTCACTCTTAACTTCTAGAGGGTAGCTTCTCGAAGAATCAATTTATTTAGAATCTTTCATCATTATTATAATTGATATTATACAATTGCAGGTTTCTTAGAAATTAGTTTTGCCATGGATCAATCCTATTGGTAACAATAAAAAAAAACTTTTAAAATAGATTTTTCAACTGCTTTTGGGAGAGGCAGGGTGAGGAATTCATCATGGCTAACTTTTAGTACCCTACTCCAACAACAGAACTTTATCTTTCTGCTAATTTTGATTTTGAAATGCAGTGGTTTTATATGTAACAAGCTGTCTCTGGCATTAAAAAGTTTTGAAAAATTACCTGAAATTTGTCTGGTTGTGTGCTTCTATTGTGAGCCATGTAAACCCCGCAAAGCAGCTGTGCGACACTGGATCTTCTTATTCAGAAAACCCATTTACTGAGTATTCAGGTGTATTTAGCCTGCCCATCTTCTGTCACAAACAGGGCTCTGAAAAGCATTCTGTGCTTATCTGGCTGCATTCCCATAGTTTTACTATTGAGATCAATAACCAGTTTTGAAAATCTCACCTGAACCTATTTTTACTCTAGTCATCACATTTTTCTCCTGCTGACACTACCATGCCAGCACACAACATGAGACTTAGCTGACCTTCCTCCACTTTGCATACATTGAACACAAATTTTGAGAGAATTTGAGTGAAAAATACTTCCTGGAAATAAAACTCATGCAATGACCCCATAAGCAGAATCTGGATGGCACAGTCTTTATTATATGTGATGGTGCACTAGTCATGAACACAGCTCAGTCCTCACATCTTTCTTTCAGTGTACTTGAAACTTACTGCAACCTCTTTCTCCCTCCCTCCACCTTTCCTTCCCTTCCTTCCTTTTTTATTTTCTTCTCTGCCCTCCCTTTTAAAACTGCAGATTGATCAACTGAGTATAACAGCCCACTAAATGCTGGTACCAAACAGAGATACCAATGATCCCACCATAGGAACTCCACAGGAAAATACAACTTAAAATGTTGACAGGACATGGAAAATATCTTAGGTATATTTCTTTTTCAGTGAAACTCACTCGGGAA